>NC_053026.1:107755886-108019814 GCF_003073215.2 Triticum urartu | reverse complement strand
AAACTACCTCTATGCCTGATACTACTATGCCACTTAGTGATTTTCTTGATGAACAACTTGCTAGGGCTAGAGAAATTGAAAATATTGAATCTGTTGATACTGATGAAAGTGATGATGAAGAACCACTTGTTATTCCTAAGGGTTATGTATTTGATCAAGAAGCTTCTTTAGCTATTTTCGCTTGCAAAAATAGAAATGAACTTAAAAGGTTATTAGCTAAATGGAGTAAGCAATCTCTAAATGCTAGAATGAAACCTGACCCTACTTTTGCTACTTCACCTATCTTTGTTACTGATAATTATTATGAATTCTCCGTTGATCCTGATATAATTACTTTGGTTGAATCTGATCCTTTTCATGGTTATGAATCTGAAACTGTTGTGGCACATCTTGCTAAATTGAATGATATAGCCACCCTGTTCACTAAAGATGAGAGAACTCGTTACTTTTACATCCTTAAAATATTTCCGGTCTCATTAAAGGGTGATGCTAAGATATGGTTTAATTCTCTTGATCCTTGTTGTGTGCGTAGTCCCCGGGATATGATTTATTACTTCCCTGCTAAATATTTCCCTGCTCATAAGAAACAAGTTGCTCTAAGGGATATATATAATTTTGTGAAAATTGAAGAAGAGAGTATCCCACAAGCTTGGGGGAGGCTTCTCCAATTACTTAATGCTTTGCCTGATCATCCTCTTAAGAAAAATGAAATACTTGATATCTTTTATAATGGACTAACCGATGCTTCCAGAGATTACCTGGATAGTTGTGCTGGTTCTGTTTTCACGGAAAGAACACCAGATGAAGCTGAAATTCTATTGAATAATATGTTGACAAATGAAAATAATTGGACACCTCCGGAGCCAATTCCTGAGCCTATTCCTAAACCAACTCCGAAGAAGAGGGGTATTCTATTTCTCAGTCCTGAAGATATGCAAGAGGCAAAGAAATCTATGAAAGAAAAGGTATTAAAGCTGAAGATGTTAAGAATTTACCTCCTATTGAAGAAATACATGGTCTAAATTTACCGCCTGTTGAAGAAACATATAATCTTAATCCATCTCATATTGAAGAAGTACATGGTCTTGATAACCCGACACAGGTAGTAAAGGTAAATTCTCTCTATAGATATGATAAAGCTGTAATTCCATTTACTAAGTTTGCTAGCCCATGCTTAGATGAGTTTGATAGATTTATGGCTAAGCAAGAAGATTTTAATGCTTATTTTGGTAGACAATTGAAATACAATTCAAATATGCTTGAACACTTGGGTGATTATATGGCTAATGTCAAAGGTGAACTTAAACTTATTAGTAAACATGCTTCTATGGTTACCACTCAAGTAGAACAAGTACTTAAAGCTCAAAATGATTTGCTCAATGAATTGAATAATAATAATAATGATCATGCTGTTAGAGTTATGACTAGAGGTGGTAGAATGACTCAGGAACCTTTGTATCCTGAAGTCCATCCTAAAAGAATTGAGCAAGAATCTCAGAGAAACAATATAGATGCACCTAGTTCTTCTAAAAAGAAGAAAAAAGAAAAATGATAGGACTTTGCATGCTTATAGTGATCCTATTGTTGAAACACCTGAGAATCCAAATGATATTTCTATTTCTGATGCTGAAACTCAATCTGGTAATGAACCTAAAACCAGTGATAATGTTAATAATAATGTTCATGATGATGCTCAACCTAGTAATGGTAATGATATAGAAATTGAACCTGCTGTTGATCTTGATAACCCACAGTCAAAGAATCAACGTTATGATAAGAAAGACTTTGTTGCTAGGAAACATGGTAAAGAAAGAGAGCCTTGGGTTCAGAAACCCATGCCTTTTCCTCCCAAACCATCCAAGAAAAAGGACGATGAGGATTTTGAGCGCTTTGCTGAAATGATTATACCCATCTTTTTGCGTATGCGATTAACTGATATGCTCAAAACCAATCCTTATGCTAAGTATATGAAAGATATTATTACAAATAAAAGAAAGATACCGGAAGCTGAAATTTCCACCATGCTTGCTAATTATACTTTTAAGGGTGGAATACCAAAGAAACTTGGAGATCCCGGTGTACCAACTATACCATGCTCCATTAAAAGAAATTATGTTAAAACTGCTTTATGTGATTTTGGAGCCGGTGTTAGTGTTATGCCTCTCTCTTTATATCGTAGACTTGATTTGAATAAGTTGACACCTACTGAAATATCTTTGCAAATGGCTGATAAATCAACTGCTATACCTGTCGGTATTTTTGAGGATGTGCCTGTTGTAGTTGCAAACGTTACTATTTTAACGAACTTTGTTATTCTTGATATTCCCGAGGACGATAGTATGTCTATTATTCTTGGAAGACCCTTTTTGAATACTGCAGGGGCTTTTATTGATTGCACTAAAGGCAATGCCACTTTTCATGTTAATGGTAATGAGCACACGGTACACTTTCCGAGGAAACAACCTCAAGTTCATAGTATCAACTCTATTGGAAAAATTCCATCGATTATATTTGGAGGTTTTGAATTTCCTCTTCCTACTGTCAAGAAGAAATATGATATTCTTATTATTGGGGATGTGCATATCCCCCTTGAGGTAACATAGTGTCATTCGAAATTTCTCCGGTTCCATGTTATTCGGAATGAGTTCGTTAACAAGACTTGATCAACCTTGTTAGTGGATTCCTTTTGATGATCATGAGATGGACGAAACTAGAAGACACAACGTTCTGTACCCTCCTTTTACTTTCTGTTATTTATATTAAATCAAATAAAAACAAATATTTTCCTGTTTGTTATCTGATTATTCGTGCAATATAAAAATACCTCGAAAATAAAAGTTCTCCAAATGCCCTGAAATTTAAATATGATTTTTTTCTAGAATATTTGAGAATATTTGGCACTAAGAACACACCAGGGGGGTCAACCACCTGCCCACGGGGGTGGAGGGCGCGCCTACCCCTCTAGGGCACGCCCCCCTGCCTCGTGGGCTCACGGTGGACCTCCTCCACTTATCCTTTCACCCACACACTCCTTCTTCCTCCCCCAAACACGAATAACCAGCTCAAACCCGAGTCCAAGCTCATTTTGCTACCATTTTTGATCTCCTTGCTCAAAGCACCTCTCACAAAACTGCTTGGGGAGATTGTTCCTTGGTATGTGACTCCTCCATTGGTCCAATTAGTTTTTGTTCTAGTGCTTTATTCATTGCAAATTTTATCTGCTTAGGTGACCCTGTTCTTGAGCTTGCATGTCAAATTTATATGGTCAAAAGTAGTTTTGATGCATGATATAGGCCCTAGGCACTTGTATGAGTAGTTACTATCAATATTATTGAGTTTGGTTAGTTTTATTTTGAAGTTACTAAAAATTTCAGAATTTTTCAGAAAATGATGAGGAGACTTTTGAGGGGCTCATCGAGCCAAAGCTCGAAGGAAAAGGCACCGAAGCCTAAGTATAATCTGGCTCACACCGCGGAGGTTCGGGCGTGTGAATGGCCTTCCAAGGATTTCTTGAGAGCAGCCGGGATTTATGAAGATTTTCATGAATTGGCTAAGAATGCAGGCCTTACTGCTTTCCTCCACGACCAATGCGATCAATGTCTCTTACTCACAAATATCTTTGTGCAAAACTTTCATTTCCATTCTAGGAGCTCACCACCTACGGTGGAGTTTTATTTATATGATGATCATAAGGAGATGACACTTTATGATTTCTGTCGGGTTTGCTTAGTCCCTTTTGAGGGCAAGACAGAAGAACCACATCGTGATGACGTGGAGGGATTTATTGATACTATCACTGTAGGGGAAACAAGGAAGGTTTCCAATGCACGAATCACTAGCATACATTTTCCTGTTTTATGTTATTTTGCATTATTTGCTAGTCGTTGTTTAATTGGTCGCAGAAACTATGGAAACCCTAGTATCCCTGATATTATTATTTCGTTCCACGGTTTATACGGTGATAACTCTGTTAGTATGGGCGGCATTATTGCCAAATGGTTAAGTCTGAACCGTACCAAGGGCCCCATCTTTGGAGGCATCTATGCTACATGCCTAGCTGCACATTTTAACATACCTATTAGGCATTATGAGAAGGAAGAAAAGGTGCTTCCTCGTGTTTATCTAGATTATAAAAGTATGGTGGCACATGATTTTATTCTTAAGAATAGGGAAGGAGAGCTTAAATATCAATTGTTCTTTAATAAACATCATCCTGAGACTATTACCTTGCCTGCTCCTTCTTTGTTTGATTTATCTGTAGGCACGTACCTTGTTCCGTTGAAGGCTATTCACGCCTACCGGAACCCTGCACCAGCCGAGGAGCCAGAGCCGGAACCACAAGATGATCCTTCACGACATTCTAATTACCAGTGGGATCCGGAGATGATTGTCAGCCAGTGGCAATCGGAGTCTTCCTCTTCTGCATCTCAGTACGACCCCAACTACTATTATGGATATCCGCCAGGCCAGCCGTGGCCATAGACCAACTTAGGCCAAAAGCCTAAGCTTGGGGGAGTACGTATTTCCCACTGACATTACATTTATGCTCACACACTCATTGCTAGATGTCTGTGCTCATACTTTTTCATTGTATCATCCATGCTAGTTTATTTTCCTTTTTATGCTTTCTTCTTGTGTGTTTAATAAACTTTAAGAAAAACAAAAAATATTAGTTGTAGCTTTTAAATTAATTTACTTTCCATGCTTGTAGAAGTAATTAAAAAGAAAAACCCAAAAAGATTTCCTGTTCTTCTTTTGCTTGTTGGGAGCTTTCCCGTGTAAATAGTTTTATTTCTTTTCTTTCCTTTGGGGGTCGATAGGAGAAGACCATAATGAACTTGTTGAAGTGGCTCTTATATGCATTATTGTTGATCTGACAAAAGAGCCCATATTGCCTTGTCTTCTCCTGTTTATTTAATGCCCGCAGATTCCAGCTTAGTCCAATGCACGTGCACTATTATTATTCACATCATTCGGTCATGCAAGTAAAAGGCAATTATGATGATATATGATGGACTGACTGAGATTAGAAAAGCTGGTATGAACTCGACCTCTTTTGTTTTTGTAAATATGATTAGTTCATCGTTCCTGATTCAACCTATTATGAATAAACATGTTTGCAATGACAACTAGATATCATAGTTTCTTGTGCCATGCTTGATTAGCTATGAGTTATAATGGTTTACCTTGCGTGCCAACATGCTATTGAGATAGTTATGATGTGGTATGATAGGGTGGTATCCTCCTCTAAATGATTTAAGTGACTTGACTTGGCACATGTTCACGCATGTAGTTAAAACAAAATCAACATAGCCTTCACGATATTTATGTTCATGGTGGATTATATCCTACTCATGCTTGCATTCGGTGTCAATTAATTTTAATGCATGTTCATGACTGTTGTCGCTCTCTAGCTGGTCGCTTCCCAGTCTTTTGCTAGCCTTCACTTGTACTAAGCGGGAATACTGCTTGTGCATCCAATCCCTTAAATCCCAAAGTTATTCCACATGAGTCCACTATACCTACCTATATATGGTATCTACCTGCCGTTCCAAGTAAATTTGTATGTGCCAAACTCTAAACCTTCAAATAAATATCCTGTTTTGTATGCTCGAATAGCTCATGTATCAACTAGGGCTATCTGTATCTTCCATGTTAGGCGGGTTATTCTCAAGAGGAGTGGACTCCGCTCCTCACTCACGAGATAAATGGCTGGTCACTGGGATGCCCAGTCCCATGCTTTATGCAAACTAAATCAAAATAATTGCAAACAAAACTCCCCCTGGGACTCTTGTTAGTTGGAGCCACTCGTTGTTTCGAGCAAGCCATGGATTGATGCTTGTTGGTGGAAGGGGGAGTATAAACTTTACCATTCTGTTTGGGAACCGCCTATAATGTGTGTAGCATGGAAGATATCGCCATCTCTTGGTTGTTATGTTGACAATGAAAGTATACCGCTCAAAATATTATTCACCTCTGTTTCAAAACCGAGCTCCGGCACCTCTACAAATCCCTCCTTCCCTCTGCGAAGGGCCTATCTATTTACTTTTATGCTGAGTCATCACCCTCTTATTAAAAAGCACCAGTTGGAGAGCACCGCTGTCATTTGCATTCGTTACTGTTAGTTTACATTGAGTATGACTTGACTGGATCTCTTTTACCATGAATTACAATGTCTAGTCAGTCCTTGGTCTTTAAAGGTGCTCTGCATTTATGTTTTGCGGTCTCAGAAAGGGCTAGCGAGATACCACCTTGTTATATCATATTATGATTGTTTTGCGAAAGTGTTGTCATCCGAGATTTATTATTATGGCTCGCTAGTTGATTATGCTATTTGTATGAGTAAACTTGAGACCTATGCGTTATTGCGAATGTGGTTAGTTATAATCTTTGCTGAAAACTTGAATGCCGGCTTTACATATTTACAACAACAAGAGCAAACAGAGTTTGTAAAAGTTTTTCTTTATCACTTTCAGTTTATCAACTGAATTGCTTGAGGACAAGCAAAGGTTTAAGCTTGGGGGAGTTGATACGTCTCCGTCGTATCTACTTTTCCAAACACTTTTGCCCTTGTTTTGGACTCTAACTTGCATGATTTGAATGGAACTAACCCGGACTGACACTGTTTTCAGTAGAATTACCATGGTGTTATTTATGTGCAGGAACAAACGTTCTCAGAATGACCTGAAACTTCATGGAGCCACTTTTCAGAAAATAAGAAAAATACCTGCAAAAGATGAAGGCCAGGGGCCCACCACCTCTCCACGAGGGTGGGGGCACACCTGCCCCCCTAGGGCACGCCCCCTACCTCGTGGGCCCCCTGTTGCCTCTTCGACTCCAACTCCACCTCCATATATTGAGTTTCGGGGAGAAAAAAATCAGAGAGAAGAAATCATCGTGTTTTACGATATGGAGCCGCCGCCAAGCCCTAAAACCTCTCGGGAGGGCTGATCTAGAGTCTGTTCGGGATTCCGGAGAGGGGAATCCGTCGCCATCGTCATCATCAACCATCCTCCATCACCAATTTCATGATGCTCACCGCCGTGCGTGAGTAATTCCATCGTAGGCTTGCTGGACGGTGAGGGGTTGGATGGGTTCTATCATGTAACTGAGTTAGTTTTGTTAGGGTTTGATCCCTAGTGTCCACTATGTTCTGAGATTGATGTTGCTATGACTTTGCTATGCTTAATGCTTGTCACTAGGGCCCGAGTGCCATGATTTCAAATCTGAACCTATTATGTTTTCATCAATATATGAGTGTTCTTGATCCTAACTTGCAACTCTATAGTCACGTATTATGCGTTATGATCCGTTAACCCCGAAGTGACAATAATCATGATACTTACCGGTGATGACCGTAGTTTGAGGAGTTCATGTATTCACTATGTGTTAATGCTTTGTTCCGGTTCTCTATTAAAAGGAGGCCTTAATATCCCTTAGTTTCCGTAAGGACCCCGCTGCCATGGGAGGGTAGGACAAAAGATGTTATGCAAGTTCTTTTCCATAAGCACGTATGACTATATTCGGAATACATGCCTACATTATATCAATGAACTAGAGCTAGTTCTGTGTCACCCTAGGTTATGACTGTTACATGATGAACCGCATCCGGCATAATTCTCCATCACCGATCCATTGCCTACGAGATTTCCATATATTGTTCTCCGCTTATTTACTTTTCTGTTGCTATTGCTATCATCACTACAAAATACCAAAAACATTACTTTTACTACTTTTACCTTTTGCTACCGTTATCACTACTATCATATTAGTTTGCTACTAAACACTTTGCTGCAGATATTAAGTTTCCAGGTGTGGTTGAATTGACAACTCAGGTGCTACTAAATTTGGGTTGAATACTCTACCCTCGAAAACTATTGCGATCCCCTATACTTGTGTGTTATCACGTGCGGCCGTGGACCTAGCTGTCAGCCTCTCCACGTACAGTCCAATTCAGATGCATGTCGGTCGTTGACCATGTTGACCAGGCCACGCCGAGAGCACCAGGGCGGTGGACGACGGTGAGGCCTAGGAAGGGAATGATATGGAGGCAGGAAGACTCAGCAGTTGTTTCCCACGCGGAGGGGTGTACGACTGTACGAGGGTTTACTGGTTCGTCTGCCGTCGCCGGAGAATAACAACATGTGTGGGTGAGTAGAGGGATGGTTAGGCCAGCGATGGGAGTATGGTGGGGCGGTGAGGCCTGCGTGGCAGCACAGCCGGCCGCGGGGAGGAGGGAGAAGGCAGTCCCGCCGGCGCTTGTTTGAGCAGCTGGAACAGGAAGAGCAGAGATTGAAGAAGCACGACGGCCGTTGGATGGATATCCAATAGTCACTGCTTGTGCGTCAAACTTTTTTTAGGAAAGCCTCAAATCTATGGAGAATAGCATACAACCCATCTGCCATTATTTCTAATAATTTATAGCCCATTTGCTAATTCTTAAGGTTTTTTTTGGAGCCCATATTCTTTTTGTTAGCATTACAGCCCATATTGTGGCCACGGTTAAAAAATTATACGAAATTTTGCATATTTCGGTGCGGTCCGAACTGTTTTTAATCCCAAAATTTTGAGTCACATTCAAACTGATTTTAAAAATAAATGTATATCAATATAAAATCCAACAAATTGTCCACGCATAAAAATCAATGCAATTTAAAAATCTCGAAATGAAAAAAAGAAATTTGAAACTAATTGCCGGTTTGATGTGTTTTAAAAATGTACAACCCATTTCTCATTACTGATAGGCCAGCCGAATGAAGCTCTCCTCGTCTTGAAAGATTTGCAGCCCAACAGGCCTGACAAAGCGGCTTACTTGGCAAATCACAAAAAACTGGGTTGTGGCCATGGACCCAACTGTCAACCTCTCCACGTACAATAATCTTCCGATGGAAGTCGGTCGTTGACCACATTGACCACGCCGCGCCGAGAGCACCAAGGAGGTGGACAACGGCGAGGCCTAGGAAGGGGATGGCGCGGAGCCGGGGAAGACGTGACAGTGGATGCCCACGCGGAGAGGAGTACGAGGGTTCACTGGTTCGACTGGGGTGTGAGGCTGCCGTCGCCGTAGAATAACAGGGGTGTGGGTGAGTGGATGGATGTCCTGGCCAACGGTGGGAGTAGTATGGGGGCGCTGAGGCCTCCGCGGCAGCACAACCGGCCACGGGAGGCAGGAGCAGGTGGCACGACCGGCGCTGCTTTGGGTGGCTGGAGCAAGAATACCAGAGGTTGAAGAAGCACTAAGGCCGTTGGATGGACATCGTATGGTCACTGGAGCTAGAATCGTTCATATTGACTAAGTTGACAAAGCCCTCCGTCCCCGTCAACTTAGTAGGCCCACAAGTCACCCTCCCACTATGGTGGGTCCCAGCTGGCAGGGGGTATTCATTTTTTTGTGCACAATAAGGAGGCACTTCCTTGCGTGCGAAGATATAGTTGGTGGGTCCGACCTGTCAGCGGAGGGAACATTTTTTTTGTGAAATACAAAGGCCCTTCCGGCGGGTCCCAGATGTCAGGTGGAGGAATCATTATTTTGTGTGTAATAAGGAGGCATTTCCTTGTGTGCGGCCGTGGACCCAGCTGTCAGCCGCTCCACGTACAGTCCACTTCCGATGGATGTCGTTCGTTGACCACGTTGACCACGCCGCATCGAGAGCACCAGGGCGGTGGACGACGGTGAGGCCTACGAAGGGAACGACACGGAGCCAGGGAAGACACGACAGTGGCCGCCCATGCGGTGGAGAGCACGAGGGTTGACTGGTTCCGCTGCCGTCGCCGAAAAATAACATGAGGTGTGGGTGAGTAGAGGGATAGACAGTCCAGGGATGCGAGTATATGATGGGGCCGTGAGGCCTCTGCGGCAGCACAGCCGGCCACGGGAGGCAGGAGCAGGCGGCACGGCCGGTGCTGCTTTGGGCGGCTGGACCAAGAAGACCAGAGGTTGAAGAAGCACTATGGCCGTTGGATGGACATCGGACAGTCACTGGAGCTAGAATCGTTCATATTGACAGTTGACAAAGCCCTCTGTCCCCGTCAACTTAGTAGGCCCACAAGTCAGCCACCCACTATGGTGGGTCCCAGCTAGCAGGGGGTATTCATTTTTTTGTGCGTCATAAGGACGCACTTCCTTGCGTGCGAGGATATAGCTGGTGTGTCTGACCTGTCTGCGGGGAGAACGTTTCTTTCGCGAAATACAGAAGCCCTTCCCATGGGTCCTAGCTGTCAGGTGGAGGAATCATTATTTTGCGCGTAATAAGGAGGCATTTCCTTGCGTGCGGTTGTGGACCCAGCTGTCAGCCTCTCCACATACAGTCCACTTCCGATGGATGTCGTTCATTGACCATGTTGACCATGCTGCGCCGAGAGCACCAGGGCAGTGGACGACAGCGAGGCCTAGGAAGGGAACGACATGGAGCCAGGGAAGACTCGGCGGTTGTTTCCCACGCGGAGGAGTACAAGGGTTTACTGGTTCGTCTGCCGTCCCCGGAGAATAACAACAGGTGTGGGTGAGTAGAGGGATGGCTAGGCCAGCGATGGGAGTATGATGGGGCGGTGAGGCCTGCGCGGCAGCATAGCCGGCCGCGGGAGGAGGGAGCAGGCAGTCCCGCCGGCGCTTGTTTGAGCGGCTAAAGCAGGAAAAGCAGAGATTGAAGAAGCACGACAGCCGTTGGATGGACATCCAACAGTCACTGCTCTCGTGTGCATTCTTTCTAATAATGTACAACCCATTTGCTAATTCTTAAGAAATTTTTTGGAGCCCATCTTCTTTTTGTTAGCATTACACCCCATATTGTGGCCACGGTTAAAAAGTATACGAATTTTTGCATATTTCGGTGCGATCGAATGTTTTTAATCCCGAAATATCGATTCACATTAATACTATTTTGAAAAATAATTTATATAAATATAAAATCCAAATAATTTTCCATGCATAAAAATCAATAGAATTTAAGATCTTGTAATGAAAAAAAATTTAAACTAATTCCCGGTTTGATGTGTTTTAAAAATGTACAACCCATTTCTGGGCAAACCGAGTGAAACTCTCCTCGTCTTGAAAGATTTGCAGCCCAGCAGGGCTGATAAAGCAAGTAGGCCTCGTTTGGGTATTTCTTTTGAAAAATAGAACTGGGCTAGCCATTTTCAGCAAGAAAAAAATACAACTGGGATCATGATGCGGTAAACATAAATAAAACCCTGGCTAGACGGGCCACAGCCCCCGCACAGCCCCGTTGTTACCCTGACCCATCGCTAAAACTAGTATAAATAACAACCGCTTGTTCCTCAAAAGAAACTGCGCGACCTGCTGGGTCCCTGTTATCAGCCTCTCGTAGTGTAATTCTCTCATTTATTTACTACGTTGACAATGGCGTGAGCCCCAGATGTCCAACCATTAGGAGGAACCATATTTTTGGACTTGTAATATAGAGGCACTTGCTTGCGTACTGCCATGATGCTGGTGGGTCCCTACTGTCATCCTCTCCACGTACAGTCATCTCCTTGTTCCTCTCGGTTGTTGATGACGTTGACAACGCAAGAGGGCGGCGCACCGCGCACGGCGAGCGAACCAAGGCCGCAAGGCGGAGGACGACGACGAGGCCTCGGACGGAACGAACAAGGGCCGTGGAAGATGCGCCGGTCCAGTCGCAGGTTCGGGTGCGGGTGCGTGTTGGGGCTAACGTCGCCGGAGAATAACAGGATGTGTGGGGGAATAGAGGGAGGGACTGGCCAACGTTGGAGGGTACATACGGTAGGACGGCGGAGGAGCAGCCAGCCATGGGAGGCGGGAGCAGGTGGAGCCGACGGGGTGGTTTGGTTTGGGTGGCTAGAGGAAGAAGAAGGCAAGAGATAGAAGATACATGACAGATGTTGGATGTCAATCCAACGGCTGGTAGGCAGAATCGTTTGTTGACTGGCTAGTAAGTCGACACCACCTTGGATAGGCTATTTCCTCGCGGGTCCCAAATGTCAGAATCCAAATATGTCACGGTCGTGCAGCCTTTCCTATGAAAATTTACATCCCATTTGATGTGCTAGTTCGAAATAAGTTTGTGGGTGCTGGTGGAGGCTAATCACTTGGTTTCTGTAATGCACAGTGAGCTCAAGCAGCCGACGAGAGTGATGTTATTTCCCTTGGTTGGGATTTGTTAGTTGTTACAATATTTTACTCTAAATTAAATGACTGGCAAGCCATTTACCTTGCTTCAAAGAAAATATGACAGTCACAACCGAGTTGGAAAGGGCAAGAACATCTAACTCCATCTTACAAACTGTACAAAAGCATGAGGGTTAATTGTTCACCAGGTTTACAAAAAAACCCAGGTTGAAAAGGGCAACAACATCTAACTCCAGCACTGTTTTCGGCAGTCACAATCAAATGGATCAGTCAGGTCCATAGAATGAACATCCTGGGTCATAAAATTTACTGGATTATGACCACAATATGTTGTAAATAGAAGCCCGACACGTTCAGAAGCTCTTTTGCCCACCTGAAACTCCTTTTTTTGCTCTTACACATACCCATCCGTCAAAACCATCCTGCTGATAAACTTAAGCCTGATGGACAATAGTAACCTCGCATTCAGCAGGAAGAATGTGACAAATCTAGTGTTTGCACGGTTGGATACATATCGTTCTAGCATTATTGTTTTCAATCGAATCTCATGAGAAGTGAGAAAATCCCGATGCTTACGAATCCACCTATTGGTTATAACTTTCTTACCCCGTCCTGTTGCCTAAATAGACATGAAGATTGAAAACAGTTAAGGTCTAAAAAAAGAGTGTCGAAGGAGCAATAGCTGAGCGGGTATTCTAGTACACTATATGCGGGCTTCCAATGTGCGTGAAATTATCACTTTTATATACAACTTCTCCAGACATGGAAAGCATTGCAGCAAGCCAATAATCTTGTTCAGATCAAAACTATTCATTTGGATATATAAGATCTTGACATAATCCAGCACCATTGATAGGCCATCCATGGAGAAACTCTTTATTGAGCACAGAACATAATATTAGTACAAAAAGGGTACCCCAAGATGACATATAACTTATGCGCAGAAATTTAAAATGCAGCTTATGGTTACAAGTGTAGATGATAATGTAAATTACCTGAAGAACTGTGGAGCCAAACACCATAATGAAATGAGCACAGAGATCATATATTACACCCAAGGTCTCCAGTTTAGGCGCAGAGAGGACGGTTATTTGCAACGGTGAATAACTAGAATCAAGGATCAACCTTTGAAGTGAAGGGGCATCTTGGATGATGAGTTGTCTTCCGTCAAAACAAATTCCAATTCTTACAAGGTTAGGTGACTTTATTTGGAGACAACCGATTCTAACTATGAAAACAAGCACCAAGCACTCCAACACAGGGCAACTGGAGTGGATGATGCTGTGCAATGAGGCCTCCGATATACGAAGCCGCACAAGTGAAAGTTTCTTGAGAAATGGGAGTCGAAGGTTTAGTACTAGATTGTCTGGTAGGTCGCACAACGCAAAGGTGGCGGTGTGGAGAGAGCAGGAAAACCACGAGATGGACATCGGTGCTGAGGGCACATGTAGATGGCGTTTGGTATCTGGTACGTGATTTCCAGGGGAATAGTAGAACTCAAGCAGCTGTAGTTCTGGCGTCCACCATGCAGGGCATGGTATGCTTGCTCAGGTATCATGACGGGATGCAGAGGCTTTGAACGGAGCCCTGGTGGGAGGAGATGATGGCTCTGGGGATTTCAAAATCATTGAAGAGAGATAGCTGAAGACAGTCGAGATTAAGGGGCACGGCGCACCATAGAGGGCGCCACCGAATTGAGAGGACTTGGGTGTGGCAGCAATCCTTGGTGGGGAGAAGCGAGATGATCTCCCCAAGGACGGCGTCCTGGAGATCGCTGATGCGGTCCACCCGAGATTCTACGGGTTCCTGGGATCCGGTGGGGGCGGGATCGCCGCTTCTCCCCGCGCTGCCGGGTGCGGGATCTACAACAGGCGTCGCCGCTGGCGGGAGCCTCATCTTCTTGGCGCTGGGGTCAGCCGACTCCATTTCCCTCGAGGGCGTCACGTCGCGCTCATGGATTTGAGCAGAGTAACGAATGACAAGCCTAGTTGTAGTGCAAGTGAAGAAGAAGGGGAGCTGGGGTTTTTCTATAGTAGTGAGGAAGAAGGGGAGCTGGGGTTTTCTGTAGGAGTGAGGTGAGGAATTTCTGGGTACGAGTGGAGTGAGCTGACGTGAGGTGGGTGGGAGTGAGGAGGAAGAAGAGCACCCAAGTTTTTTTGGGGGGCGGTGTGCTGGGTGTGGGTAGCGCCTCTCATTCCGTAAATATATGGACTTTTGAATTGATTTTACTATTTACTAGGGTGGATGGGCTGTTTTGTCTTGGGCCTAGAGAAACAATTACTACTAGTACCATGGAGACACTCTACAGCTACCCAGAAAAACAATTACTACTAGTACAATGGATACAATACCGCTTCTGGCTCCTCCTAGTTCATCGAAACGTCTCACTCTACTGAATGCCAGTATACTTTTGTTCACCGACATGCGGGCCATGCAGCGCGCGGGCCCAAATGACATCCACCAAATTAGAAGGCAGTATGCAGGCGGAGAGTCACCCCGGTCATAGCACGGCAATAATGAGCCGTCGTATCACAAAACTTCACCTCCCCGCAGTCTAAGTTTGACGGACGAAGCAACATCATTTCACTCTTCGCTGAATCCCCTTCTCCCTATAGTGACCCGACCTCAAACGGTCAAGTCTCTATGCTTTAGTGTCATCCCTGGACCTGTAATGCTGACACACACACACACATTACTCTAATGATTTATAATGGAGTAGCAATCACACACTTATTACATCGAATGTCTCAAAATAGAACTTATTACAATAAATATGGCATAAGGCCATCTAATACGATAACAGCGGAAGGCTTGGAAGATAAAGCGAGTCCATCAACTCCAACGGCATAGCCGAGCTGCATGGCAACGACCTAACAAACCTTACTCCTCGTCTGAAAAGTCTGCAACATAATACATTGTAGCCCGAAAATGGGTCAGCACATGGAATATGCTGGCAATATAACACCGTAGAGCAAGAACTGAATAGTACTATCACTACATGCATATTTGGCTGGTGGAAAGGCTCTATGGTTATAGTTTTGCGAAAAGCCAATTTTTTCCTACAACAAAGGAATAGATTTTATTTAACTATCATGGTAGTTGAAACATCATTGAGAAGGTTCCTCCAACTCAATCCCAATTAAAAGTAATTATCAACCCAACAATATTAAATTAGATTGATGAGATACATATGATAATCCAAGTACTAGATACTCAAGAAGTCCTTAACCGGGGACACGGCTAACCATGATTAGATTGTACACTCTGCAGAGGTTTGCGCACTTTTCCCCACAAGACTCGATCTCCTCCGTTGGATTTCTCGCACTACATGGTGTTTGAGAAACGAATGACCGAGACACAGTCTTTCAGAAGCATTAACTCTAACCCCGGGTAGACAGTACCAACCTACAACCCTCTACATCTGCTAGCCTACCACTGGAAGAGGTCATGCAACTTACTCAACTATGCTAGAGCCCATAATAGCTTGTGGCTGCACACGGAAGTTTCTAGCATGAAATATCTCAGTTCCCTTTGAGCCTGGGTGGCGGACCTTAGGATTATCACACGGGTACTCCGGGATATCCTAGGACAACACTGGATTCTCCAGGTGCCCGACAAGCAATCCACCCAGATGTGTATTAAAGTTGCCACCTTAAGTTGAACCATTGATTAACAATCTCACATCTGTCATGGATTCACTCACCCAAACCACGTCTATGAGCATAGCATAGCAATATAAGCAATACGTAGAAGTATCTCGAAAGGGTTTGATAATAATAGGGCAATAGGTTCTACCTCATCAACTACTTCCCAAACCACATGTTATACCACAACCTAATCATGCAGTGTTTGAGGATTGGAACTAATGCATAAAAACTGGGTGGTAAAGGGGTATGATCAAAGTGTTACTTGCCTTACCGATGATCCGTGAAACCTAGAGACTAGTAGTAGCACGCTTCGCACTCCGGGTGTTGTATCGCAAAAAACAATAGCATACATAAGCAATCAAGCAAATATGCACGGATAAAACACAAGTAAGAATATCTAACCAGAAAGTTCAACTTAAGAACTCCGGTTTGCAAAAAGAATCAAATCAAACGAAGCAACGAAACTCAAACTGCGAAAGAAACAAGATCCGTTTACTAATCTGTACTAAAGTCAAATTTATAGTGACAAAATCTTGTTCAAGTTGGTTAAACGGAAAGAGGGCTCCGAGACGAAGATCTAGGCGCTTGAATCGCCTGATTTCGATAAACAAGCGAAAAGATAAACTAAATCGAAAATCGGATCAGAAATCGCGATCGAAAATAATCGCGGAAAAACCCTGGAAAAAGAAAAACTGACGAACAGGCAATCGAACGAACGTTCGCTGTCTGCGGCTAACGAGTGAACACCGTTCATTAAAACGAACATACAGACGAACGTCCGCTAAATAAATAAACCGAAAAAAGACTAAAACCGAACTAATCTAAAAAAACTAGGGTTTAAATAAAAACCGATCGGTTTTTACCTAAATGAAAAAACTGGCGGCAAAATGGATCGGATCGGAACGGCGGCTCCGGTGACGAGGCGGCGGCTCCGGCGGGGCAAGGTGGGGCTGCGTGGTGGCGGCGACGGCGGGGTGGTGCGGCGCGGCGGCGCGGGGCGACGGCGAGGCGCGGCGGCAGCGGCTGCAGGCGCTGCTGCTACTGCGTCTTGGGTGGCGAGGTAGGGCAGCGGCGGCGGGTATTTAAGAGGGGGAGGGGGCGGGGTCGGCTTGGGGGAGGGGAAATCCGAGGCGGCGACGGTCTCCCGGACTCCGGCGGAGTCCAGTGCGGGCACGGGGCGCGCGAGGGAGGCGGTGGTGCGGGGTTGGGCCGGTCGGCTCGGCTGGGCATCGGCCCAGTCGGGCACTGATTTTTTTCTTTTTTAAATAAATTCCACGCAGAAAAACGCCAAAAATAAAAACTAAACGGACGCCAAAAATCCCAAAATAAATTTTCCCCGTCCTCTAAAAATCTACCGGACAAGGTGAACATTTATTTGGGCCTAAAATGCAATTTTGAAAAACGTGAATTTTTCCTATGCAAATAAAATAGCAAAAAAATAATTCCGAATAAAAATCAAATATATGATTTTAATATTTTTCCTCCAATATCTCATTTATTTTGGAGAAGTCATATTATCTCCTCTCATATATTTTTAGTCTGAAATATATTTTGGAGAATAAAATAATTAAACCAATGATCCTCATTTCGATATTTGAAAAAAATAAATCAAATATAAAAACGGTGAAATCCCCAACTCTCTCCGAGGGTCCTTGAGTTGCTTAGAATTTCGAGGATCGCGAAACGAATATGCAATAAAATATGATATGCATGAATGATCTATGTATAACATTCCAAATTGAAAATTTGGGATGTTACACTCCCTCACCGTCTTCAAGAAGGGCAACACTCGCATCTGCCACTATTCTTCTCTCCCAACGAAGGGAAGGTAAGCGGATCCGTGATGTTGGTATATTTTCGTTCAGAGAAAAAAAAGAACTTTTGCAAAGCAGTAACTGATCCTCACTCTTTTTTTTCTTTCATTGTCATTGCGATTGTGTTTTCCTTTCAGTGGTCTCCTAGTATTCGTCAGTTTCATGATGGACCAAGGAGAACCAGGCAAAGATCTACCGATATTGGAGAAGACGCGGGAGGCTGATCCCCACAAGACAGAGAGCTCCAAGAAGATGGAGGCAGCCACCGAGCCGACCCCAGATACGGTCACGGCCACTACTGAGATGGTCACTGCCCCGTTTGAGGTTACAGCCCCCGTGGCACTGCAGGAGCAACTTTCCCCCTTCGAGGATGTGCCCCCCCCGCTGAGCTGCCCAAGGTGATTTTCTTCTTTGCCGATCTTGATTGTGGTTTTTCATCTAAGTATGTGGTGATGAATAATGCAAAATTTTATTAGCTTCCATGCCATGCTATACATAGTGGTTTAGATAACTTGTGTTTCTTATATTGGAAAGTAATTTAGAATTTGTTTCTGTTTCAATTAGAGCCCTGATGCAGACAAGGATTGTGTGGTTGTACATGTCACTCGCTATGAGGCGGATGACCTGAATATACGCACTGGGAAAGCAGAGTTTTTAGGCTGTTGGATCCTGGAAGCAATTTGCGCTTATACCAATGGAGAGTTGTATTCCAGCCTCACTGTTGTCAAGCGTGTTGTCCAGGGTGTACCGAAGCACAAGAAGTTCAAAGCTACTCCTTCGTTTGTGAGGCATACTGTTCTTGTCAGGCTTACCCAGGAAGATGACGTGGCATGCCTCCACAAACAAGTTTATGAGTGGCAAGGCCACAAGGTTGTCTTCATGAAGGTTCACAGGATTGAGCTGTTGTTGGACGTCCTCGATGATGTTCATGGCAAGGTCCGTCTTGTGTCCAGTCCAAATTAGATCGAGGCATGAAATACTTGCCCCAGCTAGTGTTTAATAGTAGTTTGGATTCTGTCTAATTATCCGAACCATGCCTGTTATTGAGCCCTCTGGGGCTAGTACTCTATTTGAATCCATCTATGGGAACTGCTGCTACTTTTGTGTGCCCGTGAATCATCGTAATTGTTGCCGAAACAGATGCGTCCTCACTAGTTTTATCATACGAGCAGTGTGTGTTTTGATGAAATAGAGTACTCATTTGAGAACTGTGCGCTGACATATACATAAGTACTTGTAAAGACTATTGGTGCTACCCCACTTGTAAGTAGTTGTGCAAAACACGGCACATTGGCTCAGCTCGCTTCAACACTAGGCTATTGACCAGCTAACAATCAACAATCTGCTGTCTGACATATAAGCAACTATGTATCTTGTTACAGTGGTTCATGCAGTTAACTGAGGCCACAATGTAAATTCCAAACGTTCACACGCTAGTCCAGCGTTCATGTAGAACACTCACATTAAACTCGGCTTCATAAAAACTTGAAAAGCATAAGTTAAGCAATTTTATACGTCTCAATGATTCATAGAACATAACAAACATATACTAGCTGACAACAAAAGACAAAGTTGTGAGAAGGTTTAAAAATCAAGAAAAAACAAGCAAGGCTTCTCTGACCAAAGGGCCTCCTGGCAGGCTTAAATTTCCTGGAGTTCACTCTGGTTTTTTCTTGTTGCCACCATCCAGGGTTAGGTTCTCTCATTCCAGAATAACCAATTATAACTGTGTTCTCAGCTGGAATACTGAACTAAACCATGTAGTGTACTGACCAACTGAAATTCTTGTGCATTCCACTAAATTTAAGCACCGCTATTTGCAGAAATAAGCAGACCACAATGCCTCTTGTCCGCGCACCTGTCCAAAAAACCGCCGTGCAGCCGTGCTAGCTAGTCCTCGGTCCATGGATGAACTGGTAGAAAGTGCATTCCGGACTAGGATGCAGTTGTTTTCGCTCGTCCCTACACTGCAATCAGGAAGTAAAACGTACGAATCAACTTATTTTATATTGCGTTGGTCATTCTACCTAGTAACTACCAATGTAGGAATACCTGGAAGACGGGTGGTTAGACGACGGCAACGAGGGATAGCCATCTCATTTTGCGCAGTTCTACTAAAACTGAGGTGTGTGCCTTTGATTGCGTGGATAGAAACGATATGGAGACAGACACCCCGAAATGATATGGATACAGACATCCCTGTTTGCGCAAATACGAAATACAGTTATTTAAACAGTGACAGATATTTGTAGTGGCGTATGATTCACAGTAGCATCTATTGTGTTATAATTGGCACTAGATTGACAGTATGAAAGTGTCCTTAAGTAAGTAGCATCACATCACATCAGCACTGCCACTAGATTAACATGCAGAACAATAGCGTTAGTATTACTATCATGAGAGTAGCACATGGTCAGTAAATGTGCAATCAAATTTGTGCAGTTCCACTGGGATGAAGCAATGTTAGCGGTGTGAGATTTAAGTGTAACTGCAAAAACACAATTCATGGGAAATAAAGCAAGATGGAAGCACTTCATAAAATGGTGGTGGCATTGCTTCAATTTATCGACGGCACTAGACCATTACTTATTAGTGACATTAGGTGGCATTGCTTAATGCTTCATGTGATTTTACATTAACGGTAGCGATATGGGCGTAGGGACAACAGGGGCATAAAGGGGTGAGGCAGATGTGGTTGCCGAGAGCAGCAAACACTCAGGCAGCATGTCTGCATTTGTCCCATTTTTTATCTCCTCGGCGACATTTTCCTATGTGAGCATAGGAAATCTAGACCTGCTCATTCTCATTTGCGTTGTCCCCCAACACCCGTCACTTTCTTTCCTTTTTCAACCAAGAGATAGGTCCACTTCCCCCCACCCTTCACCGTCCACCATGCTTTCTTCGTCTTTTCAACCAAGAGGCTGGTTGGGTAGCCAGTATCTACTCCTTTCCCCCGTTTCCTCTTAGAACCAAGTCCTAGATTCATGCTAAAGCTTTCCCACGTTCTTCCCTGTTTGAACCAACTCTTAGATTCGACTGTATGAACTAGCTTTACCTCTAATAATAGTAGAAGTCTAGGTGGCTTTGGAACAACGGACGGAAGTAGAAAAAGATCCACACGAAGCCAAGTGGGGAGCTGGGGCAGTAGAGCAAGGCAGGCTTCGAAGGAATATATACCTGAGGGTCGTCAGCATGTGGCAAATACGGCGTCGGGAGGCCGCATCTTGGCCACAATACCGCAGAGAGGAATGCTACCTATTGAGCACCGCGTTGGATTTCCCCGAAGAGGAGAGGATGATGCAGCAAAGTAGCGTAAGTATTTCCCTTAGTTTTTGAGAACCAAGGTATCAATCCAGTAGGAGGCAACGCGCGAGTCCCTCATATCTACACAAAAACAATAGCTCAATGCAACCAACGCGTTTAGGGGTTGTCAATCCCTTCACGGTCACTTACGAAAGTGAGATCTGATAGAGATGATAAATAATAATTTTGGTATTTTTGGTATAGAGATGCAAAGTGAAAAGTAAAAGGCAAAGTAAAAATAAAGCAATAATAAAGTGATGGAGATTGATATGATGAGAAAGAGACCCCGGGGCCATAGGTTTCACTAGTGGCTTCTCTCAAGAGCATAAGTATTCTACGGTGGGTGAACAAATTACTGTTGAGCAATTGATAGAATTGAGGATAGTTATGAGAATATCTAGGTATGATCATGTATATAGGCATCACGTCTGAGACAAGTAGACCGACTCCTGCCTGCATCTACTACTATTACTCCACTCATCGACCGCTATCCAGCATGCATCTAGAGTATTAAGTTACAAACAGAGTAATGCCTTAAGCAAGATGACATGATGTAGAGGGATAGTTTCATGCAATATGATAAAAAACCATCTTGTTATCCTCGATGGCAACGATACAATACGTGCCTTGCTGCCCCTTTTGTCACTGGGAAAGGACACCACAAGATCGAACCCAAAGCTAAGCACTTCTCCCATGGCAAGAACAACCAATCTAGTAGGCCAAACCAAACTGATAATTCGAAGAGACTTGAAAAGATAACCAATCATACATAAAAGAATTCAGAGAAGATTCAAATATTATTCATAGATAGACTTGATCATAAACCCACAATTCATCGGTCTCAACAAACACACCGCAAAAAGAAGATTACATCGAATAGATCTCCACGGGAGAGGGGGAGAACATTGCATTGAGATCCAAAAAGAGAGAAGAAGCCATCTAGCTACTAGCTATGGACCCGTAGGTCTGAAGTAAACTACTCACACTTCATCGGAGGGGCTTGGATGATGATGTAGAAGCCCTCCGTGATCGATGCCCCCTCCGGCGGAGCTCTGGAACAGGCCTCAAGATGGGATTTCGTGGATACACAAAAGTTGCGGCGGTGGAATTAGGTTTTTGGCTCCGTATCTGATCGTTTGGGGGTATGTGGATATATATAGGAGGAAAAAGTACGTCGGCGGAGCTTCAAGGGGCCCACGAGGCAGGGGGGCGCCCTCCACCCTCGTGGCTTTCTTGACGGAGGGTCTAAGTCTCCTGGATCTTATCTGATGAGAAAATCATGTTTCCGAAGGTTTCATTCCGTTTGGACTCCGTTTGATATTCCTTTTCTTCGAAACCCTAAAACAGACAAAAAAACAACAATTCTGGGCTGGGCCACCGGTTAATAGGTTAGTCCCAAAAATAATATAAATGTGGATAATAAAGCCCAATATAGTCCAAAACAGTAGATAATATAGCATGGAGCAATCAAAAATTATAGATAAGTTGGAGACGTATCAAGCATCGCCAAGCTTAATTCCTGCTCGTCCTCGAGTAGGTAAATGATAAAAACAGAATTTTTGATGCGGAGTGCTACTTGGCATAATTTCAATGTAAATCTTCTTAATTGTGATATGAATATTCAGATTCAAAAGATTCTAGACAAAAGTTCATGTTGACATAAAAAATAATAATACTTCAAGCATACTAACAAAGCAATTATGTCTTCTCAAAATAACATGGCCAAAGAAAGCTATCCCTACAAAATCATATAGTCTGGCTATGCTCTATCTTCACCACACAAAGTATTTAAATCATGCACAACCCTGATGACAAGCCAAGCAATTGTTTCATACTTTTGACATTTTCAAAACTTTTCCGATCTTCACGCAATACATGAGCGTGAGCCATGGATATAGCACCATATGTGGAATAGAATGGTGGTTGTGGAGAAGACAAAAAGGGAGAAGATAGTCTCACATCAACTAGGCGTATCAACGGGCTATGGAGATGCCCATCAATAGATATCAATGTGAGTGAGTAGGGATTGCCATGCAACGGATGCACTAGAGCTATAAGTATATGAAAGCTCAACAAAAGAAACTAAGTGGGTGTGCATCCAACTCGCTTTCTCACGAAGACCTAGGGCATTTTGAGGAAGCCCATCATTGGAATATACAAGCCAAGTTCTATAATGAAAAATTCCCACTAGTATATGAAAGTGACGGAATGAGAGACTCTCTATCATGAAGATCATGGTGCTACTTTGAAGCACAAGTGTGGTAAAAGGATAGTAACATTGTCCCTTCTCTCTTTTTCTCTCATTTTTTGGGCCTTCTCTTTTTTTATGGCCTCCCTTTTTTTCATCCGGAGTCTCATCCCGACTTGTGGGGGAATCATAGTCTCCATCATCCTTTCCTCACTTGGGACAATGCTCTAAAAATGATGATCGTCACACTTTTTATTTTTCTTACAACTCAACAATTACAACTCGATACTTAGAACAAAATATGACTCTATATGAATGCCTCCGGCGGTGTACCGAGATATGCAATGAATCAAGAGTGACATGTATGAAAGAATTATGAACGGTGGCTTTGCCACAAATAGGATGTCAACTACATGATCATGCTAGCAATATGACAATGATGGAGCGTGTCATAATGAACGGAATGGTAGAAAGTTGCATGGAAATATATCTCAGAATGGCTATGGAAATGCCATGATAGGTAGGTATGGTGGCTATTTGAGGAAGGTATTTGGTGGGTGTATGATACCGGCGAAAAGTGCACGGTATTAGAGAGGCTAGCAATGGTGGAAGGAAGGAAAGTGCGTATAATCCATGGACTCAACATTAGTCATAAAGAACTCATATACTTATTGCAAAAATCTAGAAGTTATCAAAGCAAAGTATTACATGTATGCTCCTGGGGGGATAGATTGGTAGGAAAAGACCATCGCTCGTCCCCGACCGCCACTCACAAGGAAGACAATCAATAAATAAATCATGCTCCGACTTCATCACATAACGGTTCACCATACGTGCATGCTACGGGAATCACAAACTTTAACACAAGCATTTCTCAAATTCACAACTACTCAACTAGCATGACTCTAGTATCACCATCCTCATATCTCAAAACAATTATCAAGCATCGATTTTTTTCTTAGTATTCAACGCACTCAAAAGAAAGTTTTACAAATCTTGAATACCAAGCATATTATTATTAAGCAAATTACCATGCTATTAAGACTCTCAAAATAATCTAAGTGAAGCATGAGAGATCAATAGTTTCTATAAAACAAATCCACCACCGTGCTCTAAAAAAAGATATAAGTGAGGCACTAGAGCAAAATTATATAGCTCAAAAGATATAAGTGAAGCACATAGAGTATTCTATCAAATTCCAAATTATGTATGTGTTGCGACCGGATTTTCAGGATATATTTCCCAGAAAATGGTCCTTGTGCCCACCAGCCCTAGGATTACTGTTAGCTGATGAGGCACCAACTTGATACAAAAATTCCAAGCAAAATACAAAATATGTAGTACAAGACCATTCTGGCCTATGAGTACAACACAAGGTTTCTAGTGGCTGATGGCGGAAGCGGTTTGTGGTACATCAGTGTCTATGGGACTCCATTTCCCACAGGAACAGCTGACCTGGATAACTCCTATCTTCGCGAGGCTGCTATCACCATTGCGTAGGTTCCGGGGCTGTCATCGCAACGCTCCTCTCCATGCAAGAAATCTGGCCAAGACAATAGCCAGGGACAAGCCAGTGAGTACTTTGAATGTACTCGCAAACATTATGAACATAGGTATAATATAACAAATGATAATCATGCTCTGAAATATTCCATGATCACAACGTCAGTCATGAAATAAAAATCCATGATGCACGCAAGCAGGTTATTCATGTCAAACATGAATATGCAATCAGAGAGTAGAATTAGAATGCACTGATCGGGTGTCTGAGGCGACGCCTTGAAAGGATAATAATATAAAGCATGCCTCAGTCGAGCGTCTGAGCGACACCACATAAAGGGCTTACAAATAAAATAAATAACAAGCATGCACAGTCGGGCGTCTGTGCGACACCACATAAAGGGCTTATAAGTAATTTAAATAACAAGCATGCCACAGTCGGGCGTCTGAGCGACACCACATAAAGGGCTTATAAGTAATTTAAATAGCAAGCATGCCACAGTCGGGCGTCTGAGCGACACCACATAAAGGGCTTATAAGTAATTTAAATAGCAAGCATGCCATAGTCGGGCGTCTGAGCGACACCACAAAAAGGGCTTATAAGTAATTTAAATAGCAAGCATGCCACAGTCGGGCGTCTGAGTGACACCACATAAAGGGTTTATAAATAATTAAATAGCAAGCATGCCACAGTCGGGCGTCTGAGCGACACCACATAAAGGGCTTATAAGTAATTTAAATAACAAGCATGCCACAGTCGGGCGTCTGAGCGACACCACATAAAGGGCTTATAAGTAATTTAAATAGCAAGCATGCCATAGTCGGGCGTCTGAGCGACACCACAAAAAGGGCTTATAAGTAATTTAAATAGCAAGCATGCCACAGTCGGGCGTCTGAGTGACACCACATAAAGGGTTTATAAATAATTAAATAGCAAGCATGCCACAGTCGGGCGTCTGAGCGACACCACATAAAGGGCTTATAAGTAATTTAAATAACAAGCATGCCATAGTCGGGCGTCTGAGCGACACCACATAAAGGGCTTATAAGAGAATAATCACAGTGAATATCCGGGAGGTAGAGCCGTCCCAGGGATACTCAATAATTCAAATAATACCAATGTTTAGGCTATAGTAATAATAATCATAATCATCATATGTCCCAAGTCATGATCAATGTTCTGGTTTAGCAATTTTTCCTCCGAAGACCGACACTTGACCCATCCCAGACTGTAGTCCTTAACCATGGACACGGCTATTCGAATAGATATAATCTCTGCAGAGGGTGTACTCTTTACCCATGAGTAACGGATTCCTTTAGTCCATCGGGGCTAATTCCGTCTATGGTCTTTTAATTGACAACACACCTGACCGCACACACCAGCCTAACTTACCGGTGTCTGGAATCACCCGCGACACCCGTTAAGTGAAACTCTAAGTGGGGAGGCTACAACCTCGACTAGCATCGGATCGCAAAATTTATGACGCGCGCAAACTAGGGGAGCTACCCCCTCGGCTCCAACCGGAAACACCCATGCCCCCAGACCAGGTGGCATGTCTACCGGATGCAGCCGGTATCTTCCACCATGGCCTCTCTGTATAGTGTGTGCTAGGAAGGGGTTGACAACTTGCTGAACCGTACCCTACCTATGGCAGGGACAAGTGGTAGTACGAAACAAGTATGGGGGTTACTGGAACAAGACTCGATCTACGGTCGACTCAGGAGATTAAGCCATTCCCTGCAGGATTAGTATAACAAATATATTTCACACCAACAAACAGAATCACCACTCATCATACCTCACCATGCCTTACCGGACATAATCGTCTCAATGAATTATTAGAGACAAGTTCGTGTCTACCCAAGACAGAGACTTTCCCAGATTCCTCCCGATAGGCATGAAAGGCATATGAGGGTGATTACTACCAGAAGCATATCAAATTCCAACAGCAAGGAATCATCATTATGCACTCATGAATATGATCATAACACACATAAAATACCGAACACTTCATGTCAAGGTGGTGTTGTTTACCATTGAACGACACACAACAAATATTATACCGGGGTTCAGAATGCTTTCCTTCAAGAGTATGCAAGTGGGGGTGCACTTTTTGAAAGTTGCTTCCTTCTTCAAAATCCCATTTTAAGAAAATTTAAATTAACACATAGTTTCAAAACCATACAAAAAAGTTGTTTGGAAAATTTTCGAATAAATATGGAAATAAACTAGATGGAATTTGGGAAACAACAAAAAAAGAATCAGGTCAAACGAAGTCATATTTAAAAAGTTATAGCTAGTCAAAGTTTCAGTCAAAATCTGTTTTTAAATTAAACAGAAAAAGAAAAACGTTTCGAATAAGAATACTCTTTCGAGACAGAGAAGACGTACTCCTGTGTTTTACGTTTCCACTTAAAACACGTCGGCAGAGCTGGGGTCACTGGCAGTGGGGTCGTCGGGTCCACTGGTCAGGTTTGACCAGTCGCCCGCGCCCTCCTTCCTTCTCTGGCCGAGTGGTGGCGGGGCTCCGGCGACTGCCGCCGACGAACGGCGGCTCCTCACGGGATTCTGAGGGCGTGGATGGATCCGCTGGTCCAGGGCGGTCCTCCCAGTGGCCGATAGGCTGGCGGGGGTGGAGGGGGTCGCCGGCGGCGAGCCCCGCGGCAGACGGTGGTTTTGGGTGGATCAGGGTCTCGAGCTATGGTGGCTTCCGATCGGGCTAGAGAGGTGGGGCGGCTCCGCACGGTTGAGGGTAGTCGGACGGTGGTGCTGGAAGAACTTGGGAGGCCCTGCTTGCGACGTATGGCATTAGAGCGTGGCGGCGGCCGAACTGGCCGGAGACGAGGCAGACGGCCTCCCTCCGTCGATTGCTGGCTATGGGAGCACTAGGGAGATGGCCTGAGGTCGCCTGATTGTCTGGACGAGCTCGGGGGCTCCTTTTATAGGTGGTCGAGGTCGGTTCCCACGGCTGCGGATAAGAACACCGGCGAACCACCATTCTGTTGCTGGCAGGGCGACGTGGCGGCGACGGGCGCTAGCGGACGGGCTTGTGGATGAGCTCCAGCTGTTCCAGAGGGCAGCTGGCGGGCGACTATGGCTTGGGCGGCACTGCCATGGCAGGGGCGTGTTGCGGACGCCGGCGTGCTGCTAAGAGGGCTCTGGCGGCGGCGCTGTAGGGCGCCAGGGGCGGCTTGGAGGGTTCTGCGAGCGGACGAGAACGGGGCGCGGCCCTGCGGGCGAGCAAAGGCCAGGGGCAAGATGCAGCGGCTCGGTTGTGCGCGTGTGCAAAACATGCGCTCTGGGCGCGCCCAGAGCACACACGCTACATGCTCGACAGAAAGCCAGGGTGGCCTAGAGGGCTTGGGTGAGGCTGGCAATTAACAGGTCTAGGTTAGAGGTGGCTAGGGGATTAGTGGACATGCTGGTTTGTCCAGAGGGGCAAGATCACAGTGCAAACATAAAACTATGCCAAAGCTGTCCATGAACACAAGGTGCTCGACAGAATGCCATGGGCATCTATGCATCTCTTCTGGTGGCCCAAATCTCCAGGTTGGGATTTATTTAGGTGCAAGTGATGATGGCAAGGCTATTTGGGCAAAACCAGAAACTTGTTAGTGCAAGTTTTGCAAATCTTCAGTTCTGGACAAAAAGTGAAGGGCATTATTGCATGGACCAAAAATACTCCAATGGGTCCAATCTCCTGGAGTTAAGGGTTGGGTAGGCTGGTCTATAAGTAGGAGAAAAATCAAGGGAAATATGGCAAGATAAAACATGGTTGCAGTACAAAACACCAAACTGGACCAGAATGAAGATGAGGATGATTTGCTCAAATTTTTCAAAGAACACCAATGGGTTTCTGCATAAAGTTGAATTATACACTACTACTAACATCCCCCAATTTTGGTGGAATTTTTAAGGAAATATTTAAATAGGTTGTAGTGCAAATTACAAACTGGACCAGATTTGAAAACTTGGGGTAGGGCTCAAAATTTCCAAATGACTAAAAGAGATTTTTGCATAGAAGTGATGTGGGAACATCACATGGCATCCCCAAACTTTGGTGGAAATTTTAAAGAAGTATTTAAAAGGGTTGTAGTGCAAATGGAACTCTAAAACTTATGAAAAATCAATTTTTTAAAAGAAATAAAGATCAGGAAAAATAATTGTAGAAATAATTCCACTGATAAAAAGAAATGGTCTTGGGAAAATATACAAGTCCAACAATATTTTTGAAAGGTTTCCACCTAGAATGAAAAAAAAACTCAAAAATTCAGAGGGACAGAGTGATCTGAAATTAAAATATAAAACCAGAAAATAAAAAATTAATTTCCTGGCAAAATTTTAATTAATAAATCAAGGTCAAAATTTTGGGGTGTTACAACACTACCCCCTTAAGAAAAATCTTGTCCTCGAGATTTGCGAAAAGCTATTTTGAAAATATTAGTTCTACCAACACAAAGTGACATAACAAAAATAACCATCCTACTCATGCAATAAAATGTGGCTACTGTGAGTGGGCAATTTAAGTGGTGTAAAACTACAGTGTGGAATACTGGCGCTGCGTGGAAAAATCTATGGCTGGGGAAAAACAAGAAATTTTTACTTTTGGTTACAGTGAATTTAGAATAAATTTCTAAATTTCTAAAATACGCTGGTCGTACCCGAGAGCACAGTGCTCTCTTTGGCTGACAGGTGGACCCGGGGCCCACTGTCAGTCTCTTCTTCTACCTCGGTCTCTCTTTTCTTCCTCTCTCTCGCGTGCTTTCCCGCGCTTTCTCCACCGGCGACATCTAGCGCGTAGAGCATCTAGGCCGTACTGCGGTAGTGCGCGACGCGCTAGCTGCCGGTGCAGCGTGCACTCACCTCGCGGGCCAGTGCGCTGTCGGCACTGCTCGTGGGTTCGCCTCCGAACACTGGCGATCGAGCGACGAGCGGCGCTGGTGGACTTCGCCCATCGTACACCGATCTCGAGCTATAAAATGACCGAGGTGCTCCTTTCTTCTTCCTCACACCTGGCCTCGCTTCCCCTTCTCCTTCCTTCTCCTCCATTTCTGTTTGCAGGAGCTCGAGACAAGGCTCTAATGGTGGAGGTGATGCCGGACTGGTACATGATCCTGATGTGCGGAGGGTTGGCGGCATTGCTGGGGTTCTCCATGCTCTTGTGCATGATGATCCTCGATGATCGTCGTGATGCTACTGCTCAACTGTCAGCTCTCCGCGGTGGCGGTGATCATGAGGATTAAGTGCGGTGTCGGGTGCTAACTGTTGTCAGTGTGCTGGAGGCAACTTGCACCCGAATAATTACCCACAAATCTCTCCTTCAGGGACAGTGGTGTGCTAGGGAGGTGATCAGTTAGGTGCAAAATGTGCATGTGGATTTGCAATTAGTGCACGTGGTCGAGTGGTTGTGGTTGTGAGTCTGCTGTCGTGGTGCTGCGTGAATAAAAATCTACGTCGTGAAGAGATATACGCTGCAACAACTCAGGGAAAAATCTCACTTCAGAATTTACCGAGAGTGAAATTAGTTAATCAAAATTAACAGCAGTAAAAACTACTCACATTAATTGAAACCAAATATTTAATTCATCGCACAAATTTAGGATACCACGCATAAGTTGCAACACATAACTAGATGTTGGGACAATAAACATAGCAGTGACGTCTACAATGAAAACGGCAAATAGACAAGGTCCTGAGAAAACGTCTCTGGTACTGGGGCACACTCCTCTTCTATCGGGGGAAGCGGGTTGACTAGTCGAAGAACGCGTCTCTCTTGGTCGGGCCTCAGTGGTCTGCCGATGGCGATCTGAGGATTTAAATCAGCGAGGCTCTAGAGATAACCCATTACTCATTAGGTCAAACGCTCTTGAGCGATGACATACTGGGCAAGGTTGGCCAGTACTGGGTCTCTCTCAATTCGTCCACCGGTAAAAGATGCTACTTCTCCGGGTGCTGCATGACTCGGGAAGTAATAATACCCTCGTTCGCTGGCATAGGGTACCACGAATCGAAGGCGAGCAAGCGCTTCGTATGCAGCCGCTTCTATGGCCATTTGCGGAGTAGGCATAGATTTCCCCATGAAGGAGACTTCCGTTGGGTCTTGGTTTGGGTTTGCGGGAGGTATGTGCACCACTGCCCAATATTTCGAGGTGGATGGGGTGATCCTCGATTTGAGCAACTCGTACTAGGGTGGATGGGTAGAACTCATGGTACTGCAGGTAAAGTCCCACAATATTTTAACAAAATTACCTGGGGTTGCATCTGCAGTTCTCAGATAAATACTAGGGCTTGGCATGGCAAAGAAATGGTTGTGAGAGTTGTGCACAAGGTGAGGGATACTTGGTAAGGTCATGAGGTGGCCTTTTATATAGCATCTGGGCTGGGTCATTTATCGCGGTGAGGGGAAACCAGTTTGTCGGTTCTGCTCTATGGGGTCGGGGTCAATGCCACAGATACACATATCTCACAAAAGTGACGTATTACCGTGGGTGTCTTCGGGGGTGGTTTTTGGTAGCTACGCCCGGAATTAAAAATGCAACCGTACACCAACATACTTATGCAGGAAAAATAATTGTAGAAATAAGTCCACTGATAAAAAGAAATGGTCTTGGGAAGATATACAAGTCCAACAATATTTTTGAAAGGTTTCCACCTAGAAGGAAAAAAACTCAAAAATTCTGAGGGACAGAGTGATCTGAAATTAAAAGATAAAACCAGAAAATAAAAAATTAATTTCCTGGCAAAATTTTAATTAATAAATCAAGGTCAAAATTTTGGGGTGTTATAGTATGGCTCTCTCAAAAGGTGTGTACAGCAAGGATGATTGTGGTAGACTAACAAGCAAAGACTCAAATAATAAAAGACGCTCCAAGCAAAACACATATCGTGTGGTGAATAAAATATAGCTCCAAGTAAAGTTACCGATAGAAGTAGATGAAAGAGGGGATGCCTTACGGGGCATCCCCAAGATTTGGCTTTTAGGTGTCCTTAGATTATCTTGGGGGTGCCATGGGCATCCCCCAGCTTAGGCTCTTGCCAATCCTTGTTCTATAATCCATCAAATCTTTTCCCAAAACTTGAAAACTTCACAACACAAAACTCAAAGTAGAAAATCTCGTGAGCTCCGTTAGCGAAAGAACACAAAAGACCACTTCAAGGTACTGTAATGAACTCATTCTTTATTTATATGGGTGTTATACCTACTGTATTCCAACTTTTCTATGGATTATAAACTATTTTACTAGCCATAGATTCATCAAAATAAGCAAACAACACACGAAAAACAGAATCTGTCAAAAACAGAACAGTCTGTAGTAATCTGTAGCTAGCGAAGATCTGGAACCCCAAAAATTCTAAAGTAAATTGATGGATGTGAGGAATTTATCTATTAATAATCTGAAAAAATAATTAACTAAATAGTACTTTCCAAATAAAAATGACAGCAGTTCTCGTGAGCGCTAAAGTTTCTGTTTTTTACAGCAAGTTCTACAAGACTTTTCCCAAGTCTTCCCAACGGTTCTACTTGGCACAAACACTAATTAAACACAAAAATAACAACCAAAACAGAGGATAAATAATTTATTTATTACTAAACAGGAGCAAAAAGCAAGTAATAAAAAAATTGGGTTGCCTCCCAACAAGCGCTATCGTTTAACGCCCCTAGCTAGGCATAACAAACAAGAATAGATCTAGGTATTGCCATCTTTGGTAGGCAATCCATAAGTGGCTCTCATAATAGATTCATAAGGTAATTTAATTTTCTTTCTAGGAAAGTGTTCCGTGCCCTTTTTTAATGGAAATTGGAATCTAATATTCCCTTCCTTCATATCAATAATTGCACCAACCGTTCTAAGGAAAGGTCTACCGAGAATAATAGGGCAAGAAAGATTGCAATCTATATCAAGAACGATAAAATCTATGGGCACATAATTCCTATTTGCAACAATAAGAACATCATTAATTCTTTCCATAGGTTTCCTAATAGTGGAATCCGCAAGATGCAAGTTTAGAGAGCAATCATCAAAATTACGGAAATCTAGCCGAATCACACAAAGTTTTGGGAATAGTAGAGACACTAGCCCCCAAATCACACAAAGCATAAAACTCATGATCTTTAATTTTAATTTTAATAGTAGGTTCCCACTCATCATAAAGTTTTCTAGGGATAGAAACTTCCAATTCAAGTTTTTCTTCATAAGATTGCATCAAGGCATCAACGATATGTTTAGAAAACGCTTTATTTTGACTATAAGCGTGAGGAGAATTTAGCATGGATTGCAACAAGGAAATACAATCAGTCAAAGAGCAATTTTCATAGTTAAATTCCTTTAAATCCATAATAGTGGGTTTAGCAACATCTAGGGTTTTAATTTCTTCAATCCCACTTTTATCAAATTTAGCATCAAGATCAACAAATTCCGAATTCTTAGAACGCCTTCTAGGTAAAGGTGGATCATATTCAGTCCCATCATTATCAAGATTCATATTGCAAAACAAAGATTTAATAGGGGACACATCAATAACTTTTAGATCTTCATCATTATTTTCATAGGAACTAGAAGAACACGCTTTTATAAAGGCATCTTTCTTAGCATGCATCCTAGCGGTTCTTTCTTTAAACTCATCAATGGAAATTCTCATGGCTTTGAGAGACTCATTGATATCATGCTTAGGTGGAATAGATCTAAGTTTCAAAGAATCAACATCAAGAGCAATTCTATCAACGTTCCTAGCCAAATCATCAATCTTAAGCAATTTTTCTTCAATCATAGCATTAAAATTCTTTTGCGAAGAAATAAATTCTTTAATATTAGATTCAAAATCAGAGGGCATCTTATTATAATTTCCATAAGAATTGTTGTAGGAATTACCATAATTATTAGAGGGATTACTAGGATAAGGCCTATGATTGAAATTTCTTCGATACGCGTTGTTACCAAAATTGTTCCTACCAACAAAATTCACATCCATAGATTCATTATTATTCTCAATCAAAGTGGACATGGGCACATCATTAGGATCAGAAGAAACACTCTTATTAGCAAATAATTTCATAAGTTCATCCATCTTTCCACTCAAAACATTAATTTCTTCTATCACATGCACCTTTTTAGTAGATCTTTCAGTATGCCATTGAGAATAATTAACCATAATATTATCTAGGAGTTTAGTAGCTTCTCCTAAAGTGATTTCCATAAAAGTGCCTCCCGCGGCCGAATTTGAACCATAATATTTCTAGAAGCAAAATTCAATCCGGCATGAAAATTTTGTATAATCATCCACAAATTTAAACCATGAGTAGGGCAATTACGTATCATTAATTTCATTCTCTCCCAAGCTTGTGCAACATGTTCATGATCAAGTTGCTTAAAATTCATAATATCGTTTCTAAGAGAGATGATCTTAGCGGGAGGAAAATACTTAGAGATAGAAGCATCTTTGCACTTTTTCCATGAATCAATACTATTTTTAGGCAAAGATGAAAACCAAGCTTTAGCACGATCTCTAAGCGAAAAAGGAAATAACTTCAATTTAAAAATATCATTATCGACATCTTTCTTCTTTTGCATGTCACACAAATCAACGAAGCTATTAAGATGGGTAGCGGCATCTTCACTAGGAAGGTCGGAGAACGGATCTTTCATGATAAGATTCAGCAAAGTAGTATTGATTTCAAAAGATTCAGCATCGGTAAGAGGAGCAATCGGAGTGCTAAGGAAATCATTATTGTTGGTATTGGTGAAGTCACATAATTTAGTATTATCTTGAGCCATCGCGACAAAAAAGCAAACTAACACACAAGCAAACAAAAAGGCAAAAAGGCAAACAGGCAAAAAGAGGCAAATAGAGAAAGAGAGGGAGGATAGAGAGAGAGAGAGGGCGAATAAAACGGCAAGGGTGAATTGGGGGGAGAGGAAAATGAGAGGCAAATGGCAAATAATGTAAAGCGGGAGATAGGGATTGTGATGGGTACTTGGTATGTTGACTTTTGCGCAGACTCCCCGGCAACGGCGCTAGAAATTCTTCTTGCTACCTCTTGAGCACTGCGTTGAATTTCCCCGAAGAGGAGAGGATGATGCAGCAAAGTAGCGTAAGTATTTCCCTCAGTTTTTGAGAACCAAGGTATCAATCCAGTAGGAGGCTACGCGTGAGTCCCTCGTACCTACACAAAAACAATAGCTCAATGCAACCAATGCGCTTAGGGGTTGTCAATTCCTTCACGGTCACTTACAAAAGTGAGATCTGATAGAGATGATAAATAATATTTTTGGTATTTTTGGTATAGAGATGCAAAGTGAAAAGTAAAAGGCAAAGTAAAAACAAAGCAATAATAAAGTGATGGAGATTGATATGATGAGAAAGAGACCCGGGGCCCATAGATTTCACTAGTGGCTTCTCTCAAGAGCATAAGTATTCTACGGTGGGTGAACAAATTACTGTTGAGCAATTGACAGAATTGAGCATAGTTATGAGAAAATCTAGGTATGATCATGTATATAGGCATCACGTCCGAGACAAGTAAACCGACTCCTGCCTGCATCTACTACTATTACTCCACTCGTCAACCGCTATCCAACATGCATCTAGAGTATTAAGTTAAAAACAGAGTAACGCCTTAAGCAAGATGACATGATGTAGAGGGATAGTTTCATGCAATATGATAAAAACCCCATCTTGTTATCCTCGATGGCAACGATACAATACATGCCTTGCTGCCCCTTCTGTCACTGGGAAAGGACACCGCAAGATCGAACCCAAAGCTAAGCACTTCTCCCATGACAAGAACAACCAATCTAGTAGGCCAAACCAACTGATAATTCGAAGAGACTTGCAAAGATAACCAATCATACATAAAAGAATTCAGAGAAGATTCAAATATTATTCATCATAGACTTGATCATAAACCCACAATTCATTGGTCTCAACAAACACACCGCAAAAAGAAGATTACATCGGATAGATCTCCACGAGCGAGGGGGAGAACATTGTATTGAGATCCAAAAAGAGAGAAGAAGCCATATAGCTACTAGCTATGGACCCGTAGGTCTGATGTAAACTACTCACACTTCATCGGAGGGGCTTGGATGATGATGTAGAAGCCCTCCGTGATCGATGCCCCCTCCGGCGGAGCTCCGGAATAGGCCCCAAGATGGGATCTCGTGGATACAGAAAGTTGTGGCGGTGGAATTAGGTTTTTGGCTCCGTATCTGATCGTTTGGGGGTACGTGGATATATATATATATAGGAGGAAGAAGTATGTCGGTGGAGCTTCGAGGGGCCCACGAGGCAGGGGGCGCGCCCTAGTGGGGGGGGGGGCGCCCTCCACCCTTGTGGACGCCTCATGGCTTTCTTGACGGAGGGTCCAAGTCTCCTGGATCTTATGAGAAAATCACGTTTCCGAAGGTTTCATTCCGTTTGGACTCCGTTTGATATTCCCTTTCTTCGAAACCCTAAAACAGGCAAAAACAGCAATTCTGGGCTGGGCCTCCGGTTAATAGGTTAGTCCCAAAAATAATATAAAACTGGATAATAAAGCCCAATATAGTCCAAAACAGTAGATAATATAGCATGGAGCAATCAAAAATTATAGATACGTTGGAGACGTATCAAGGAAGAAGGGGTCGGAGGCCCTCCGGATCCGGCTCTCTCTCGGAGAGAATGGCACGACCGCCGATCGGGACATGCGGGCAGCCGTTGGTCTCCTCCCTCGCCGCCGACGACAGCGTGAACGATGCACCCACACCCCTGCCCCGGTCGAGGTTGTCCAGTTGGATTTGCGACCAGCCGTGAGCTGAGAGAGAGTGTGGCCAACTATGTCTTGCTTAGATCCGGAGAGCATGAGAGAGTGAACAAGAGGAACCCTAATAAAGAAAGCGCTAAGGCTCCTGCTTATATATAGTGGAGTGATTTTGTTGTAACAGCTTCGAAAAAATGCGCTCCTACATGTACCCGCGAGTGGGCGTGAGAGAACTAGTGCGCGCGTGCACCGCTTCTCTTCGTGAGAGTACAATATACTATGCCCAAAGAACATCGCCACAAGAGTAATAGTATAAGTGTGTGATGTGTGAGCTAAAATAAAATGTGCGCGATGTCTTTTGTTTTTTAGAAGTTCTGAGGGTAGGGTGTGAAGAGCACATATGTGTGTGATGTCTACCTGCAGATAGACGGTGGGTGCGAGAGGACTCAAGAGGGTGCATGTGCATGAGAGAGAGGGGGGCACGTATCAATGTAATGCATGTGTCCGTAAATCATTATCCGACAAACAATCGCCACAAGTCTTTTCCTGACGAACGCAGTAAGAACCGTTAGATCGGCATCCGACAGTGTCAGTTTTGCCATGTCATTTCACAGAACAGCCACTCCTCCTACACAAAAATCTTCCATGTGAGTGTTAGCAACTGCCGTATGCTCCCTCCGTTCCAAAATGCAGTGCACATAGCTTTATTGAAAATTCCAACCTCACAAACTTTTACCGAGTTTTCGTGTACCAAATTGCACATGTAGAATACCCTATATATATCATTTCATTCATCTTCGAGAGGTAACTATAAAGATGGGGGAGGAGTTTACAAAGAAAGACCATTGTATCACCTGTAGCAATTTAAACCATCCTTTGGTGTGGAGGAATATCATAGGAACTCTATATGATATGATTTTTATAGGATTTTTTCCTTTAGAGCCAATTGGTTCATAGGAATAGATTCATATACTCCACATTTCAAAGGAAATAAACATGATATCATTTCTATAGCTTTAGAGCCACTTGGTTCATATGAATGGACTCCTATACTCCCATAATTTCAAAGGAAAATAATACATTAGCGTATATTCAATAGAAAAGTTCCTATGATATGAATCAAATTACATCTCTTTTCTAATCCCTCCTCATAGGAATTGAGATACATGGCATCTCTAGATTCAATAGAAAAGTTCCTATGGTGTCTACCAAATGACATCTCTTTTCCAATCCCTACTCATAGGAATTGAGATACTCCATGCCATATCTTTCCCTACAACTTCCATGTATACATCTTCTATTCCTAAATAGCTAGTACAACCCACTAGTAGTTTTTTCCAAGACATGCAACTATGGCACAAGAAGTCAAGAACTATATAGTGTGCGAATAACTTGAAAGATGGTCGCTGGTTGAAGCTAATCCAACAGTGCAGAGATGGCAAATCCGAGCACTACTGGCCGTTGGATATCATCAACATTCCACCAGATCCGCCACATGTACAATTTAGAAGACTCCATGGTTGAACTTAAGCATAATGCACAAACCTCAAAACACAAGCACTTCTCCTTTGTTCTAGAATCTTCCATATCATAATGGTTTTTTTTCTAAATGAATTGCCATTATTTGTTTTTTACTTTATGCTTTACAATGCACAACCCCATGAATCTTAACATTTTTATAAAACTAATTGATTTTAAATGAGATGAACTATAAGAACTAAATGAAAATCTACATCATGCATATATGACTCAAAGCTTTACATGCTATAGTGTGTATTTATTCATAATTTGGTTTCAAAATCTCATGCGTTCAATGCATGTGTACCTTACTAGTTTTGTGTAGAGTAGCAAATTTCACGCGGCCTCGGGTATATCAAAATGTAGGGCCCATGCATCATTGCCTTTCGGTCGAACCTACGTCCACAATTTTTTGTACGTACTATATCTCCACTGGTCCCGAACCCAAAATGCTGCCTCGTTCCCCTAAACCAAGCGACCCACACATATTTAAGGCGTCAACTTGAACTCAATCCCTCTCCCGTTTACTACGACGTGGCCCCGCACGCCCTAGTAGTACTCCTACAAACATTACCGCCACACGCATCATCGGTTTTCTTGAAGAGGACGAGGGAGAAGCCGATTTTTAGTGGAGGCGCTTTCAAAAAAATATCGATAGTGGAGACACCTACCCTAGGGTGCCCTAGGTAGCTGCCGCACGCATCATTGGTTTTCTCTTTTCTTTACGCTCTTGCGCCCTAGAGTGAAATGATGGTTGCTTCGTCCGTCCAGCTTAATGCGGGAAAGGTGGGTCTTTGTGATTTGACCCCTCATCGCTCATTTTCTACTATTGCCGCACTACGACCGGGGTGCCTCCAATTCCAACCGCTGCTCCAAACTGTAATTTGGTGCATCGCACGTGGAACAAGACGGTGGATGAGCCACATGTCGGCCAAAGGGGTCCTGTTAAGTGTGTCGCCATTTCGTCTGCGGACTGACCCTGCTTGAGTCGCTACGCCAACACGATAGGTGCAGCCTACCACTTGGTTTTGCTCCTTGGTGAATCCCGACTATATTGATCTAAAAAGATACGTACTGAACTACCCTCTCCATCTCGTTTTTTAGACGTCTCGGTTTATAGGGTGTGCACGTAGTTCTAGGTCATCCATTTGACTAACTAAATCTGAGTTACTATGTCACAAAAACTATATCATTGGATTATTAAGCGGATGTAGTTTCTAAACATATACTGTTCATCACATATATAGCCAGTTAAATTCTCAACCTAGAACGACGTGCATGCCATGTAGTAAACCGATACGGAGGAAGTATAGTAGTAAAAATGAGGTGATTTTACCGAGCGATCGGCGGGGGAGCATGGCATGTCATGTGGTCCCACGTGTCATGATGTACCAAGGCGATGCGCGTGTCCCTCTTGAGGCAGAAGCAATACTACGTGGTTTGAGATGATGGCGAACTGAAGTGTGAAATAATGGTTGCTTCGTCCGTCTGGGAAGGTGGGGCATTGTGATTTGACGTCTCATTGCTCATTACTACTACTACTGGGGCGGTACGACTGGGGTGCGTCCCCCCTGCTGTTCTGCACTGTTATTTGGTTCTTGACACGTCGACCCGGTTGCTATATGTCCCACATGTCGGCGACAGGAAATACAGAATTCATGAAAGCGAGCATCGACGTAGGAGTACAAGACACGGCTTGGGTTTTTGCTGCTTCGCGCGATCCATCGATACAAACCCGTACTAAAAAAAGCGAGGGCGGGTCTTTTCCCGCGCTGCAGGCAGGGGAGTTTGGCATAGTATGTTCGAGGCAAGGAGGCGGGAAGGGAAACAAGCAAATAATGGTTGAGCGACTTAGTTTTGGGAAAATCTGATTTTACGGAGTACGTACCCACTAGGGTTTATAAGGCTCATCTAAAAAACATTCGTTTTTCCGTTTTATAAGTCTCAATTCTACTACTAGTAGTAGTACCATCACATGTTGGATTTCGAGGTGCGTTAGATCACCTGGTGCAAGCAGTGTCAAGAGAAAACTCACCAATGCATGTAGAAGTTCATGGAAATTTAGTGGTCATTCATGCATTCGTTCTAATTAATGCCTCGGTAAACATAACTTCTTGAGAAAAATGAGCGTACTAATTACTTGTGCAAACTAGGATTACAAAATTAATTCGACCACTCACCGTCTACCTTGGTTGGAGAGATTTTGAAATTGAGCCTTACATGAAAGTAGTGTTCGTCAGTATCATGCATCAATGAGTTCTAAAGAGCAAATTTTATTCCTTTTTCTTGTGGGTTTGACTTGACAAGGCAAAATCAAGAAAGAAAAAGGAAAAGAGTAAGGAAGGCGATGATGGTGGTCCTCTGCAGCAACGTAAACGGAGCATCTGTACCGATTCCCCTACTCCACCATCCAAGGTGCTTGGTCTAACTTGGCAGTGTGATATCTGGTTGCATGTTGCATATGGTGTCTAGCTTGTATTGCTCCTAATTAGTGTAAACTGCATCTGCTTAGCTTACACATGATACGTGTGAATATGACACGCTTTCCAGTTTTTGGTACATACTATATCTGTCTATCACACCATGTTCTTACATGAAACTACTCTTCTTGTGTATCCTGCATCAGTCACTTATGATGGAATACCTTTAAGTTGGCAGCGTGATGTTGGTTTGCGTCTTGAATATGATTTCTAGCATGTATTGCTTCTAGTTTGATGAACGCCACCTATGACGAGACAGTTTTAACTTGGCAGAGTGATATTGATTGCACCTTTCATATGGTGTCTAGTTTGTAGTGCTTCTAATTTGTTGAAGTGCCTTCTACTTAGTTACCACATCATAGGTGTGTATATGTCAAGCCATCCATTTTTTCATACATATTCCATCCTCATATCATGACTTTGCCTTTCATCAGAGCAGTGTTCATCGGTATCATGCATCAATGAGTTCTGAAGAGCAAATTTTATTCTTTTTTCTTGTGGGTTTGACTTGACAAGGCAAAATCAAGAAAGAGGAAGGAAGGCGATGATGGTAGTCCTCTGCGGCAACGTAAACGGGGCATCTGTACCGATTCTCCTTGTACTGATAGTGCATTACAAGGTCCAAGTCTCCGCTCCCCTACTCCACCATCCAAGGTGCTTGCTCTAACTTGGCAGTGTGATATCTGGTTGCATGTTTCATATGGTGTCTAGCTTGTATTGCTCCTAATCCGTGTAAACTGCATCTGCTTAGCTTACACATGATACGTGTGAATATGACACGCTTTTCTGTTTTTGGTACATACTATATCTGTCTATCACACCATGTTCTTACATGAAACTACTCTTCTTGTGTATCCTGCATCAGTCACTTATGATGGAACACCTTTAAGTTGGCAGTGTGATATTGGTTTGCGTCTTGAATATGATTTCTATCATGTATTGCTTCTAGTTTGATGAACGCCACCTATGACGAGAGGGTTTTAACTTGGCAGAGTGATATTGATTGCACCTTTCATATGGTGTCTAGTTTGTAGTACTTCTAATTTGTTGAAGTGCCTTCTGCTTAGTTACCACATCATAGGTGTGAATATGTCAAGCCGTCCATTTTTTCGTACGTATTCCATCCTCGTATCATGACTTTGCCTTTCATCAGAGTAGTGTTCATCAGTATCATGCATGAATGAGTTGTGAAGAGCGAATTATATTCCTTTTTCTTGTCGGTTTGACCTCACAATGCAAAATCAATAAAGTTGAAGGAAATTGGCAAGGCATTGGATGATGGTGGTCCTTCCGAGCAACTGAAACGGAGGTTCTCTACAGATTCTACTCCGCCATCCTCCCAACAAGATTTGCAATACAACGCAAGGCTAGACAGTCAATGTAGCTGTGTAGATGATGAGCACATCTCCCCTACTCCACCATCACAGGTGCTTGCTCTAACTTGGCACTATTATATGTGGTTCCATGTTGCATATGATGTCTAGCTTGTATTGCTTCTAACTTTGTTGAATTGCATCTGCGTACTTTACACATAATGCTTGTGAATATGACACGTATTCCTGTTTCTAGAACATACGTGTACATGATGAGCACATCTCCCCTACTACACCATCACAGGTGCTTGCTCTAACTTGGCACTATTATATGTGGTTGTATGTTGTGTATGATGTCTAGCTTGTATTGCTTCTAACTTTGTTGAATTGCATCTGCTTACTTTACACATAATGCATGTGAATATGACATGTGTTCCTGTATCTAGAACATACGTGTACATGATGAGCACATCTCCCCTACACCACCATCACAGGTGCTTGCTCTAACTTGGAACTGTTATATGTGGTTGCATTTTTCGTATGATGTCTAGTTTGTATTGCTTCTAATTATGTTGAATTGCATCTGCGTAGCTTACAACTTATACCTGCAACGATCACTTACCCATAAGACACATTTAACTTGGGACTGTGATGTAGGTTGCATCTTGCATTGTCTTCTAGCTTGTACGGCTTCTAATTTCTTGAAATGGCACTTACGACAAGACACTTTTCACCTGATAGAGTGATATTGGTTGCATGTTCATATGGTGCCTAGCTTTCATTTCTTCTAATTTTTTTGAAATGCCTTTCGCTTACTATTTTTTCATACATATTCCATCCTCCTATCGTACGTGTGAATATGAAACGCTTTCTTTTTTGTATATATTCCATCCTCCTATCATGCACTTGCCTTACATCAAAGTAGTGTTCGTCTGTATCATGCATCAACCAGTTATGCAGAGCTAATTTTATTCATCTTCTTGTGGTTTTGACTTCATAAGGCAATATCAGAAAATAGGAAGGAAAAGAGTAAGTTAGGGGATGTTGGTGGTCCTCCGCACCGACGCAAACAGAGACTCTCTAGATTTTCCAGTGCTATTGATAATGAAGATGAAGTCCCAAGTCTACATGATGAGTTCATCTCCCGTACTCCACCATTGCAGGTGCTTGCTCTAAGTTGACAGTATGATAATTGGTTTCATGTTGCATATGTTGTCTAGCATGTATTTCTTCTATTTTGATTAAATTGCACCTGCTGAGTTTATACATTATACATGTGCATATGACATGGCGTTCTGTGTCTAGAATACACTTCATCTGTCTATCATACCATGTTCTTACATCAAAGTACTGATGTTGTGTATCCCGCATCAGTCACTCATGATTGGACGCTTTTAACATGGCAGTTTGATAGTGGTTGCATCTTGCATTGATTTCTACGTTGTATTGCTTCTAATTTTTCGAATTGCCACTTATCACAAGACACTTTTAACTTGGCAGGGTAATATTGGTTGCATCTTTCATATGGTGTCTAGCTTGCATTACTTCTATTTTCTTGAAAATCCTTCTGCTTAGTTTACACATCGTAGCTATGAATATGTCATGCAGTCCTGTTTTTCTTACATATTCCATCCTCATACGGTTGTCTTACATCAAAGTATTGCTTGTCTATATCATGCATCAATGAGTTCTGAAGAGCGATTTTATTCTTTTGTGTTGTGGGTACGGCTTCACATGGCAAAGTCAAGAAAGAGCAAGAAAAATAATATAGTAGGGAGTGGTGTTACTCGTCGGGAGAAATGGAAAAGGATCTGCCATCCAGATTCTGCTGGTACTTATAGTGCAGTAGAAGGTCTAAGTCCACCGGCTAAATCTACAAACACAGTATCACCTGCTCCACCAGCTGCAACATCCGCTTCAACTGTACCAGCATCTCAACGAGTTACTCGTTCATTTGCTCTGGAACTAGCCAGTTCCCAAGCTGCCTTCACACCTAACACTACTTCCGAAGCACTGGTGACACAACAGGACTTGGCAAGATCAGATGAACCTCATGAGCATCAACACCAAGACGGCCGAGTCAAGTTGCAGTTGCATACTCCTTTATATGTACTCTCACAGTTTGATGTACACTAACACCTCCCATATTCGTTGTTGAACTAGCACCACGACGCAAGCGGAAACAGACATCAGGGATAATGCTTGACAGATTAACAAAATCTAAAGGAGGAAGAATGGAGATCCATTTTGAGGCAGGTTTAAAAAGGCCACGTGATGCTACAAAGTCAGCCAAGTTAGTATCAGAGGCAGCCGTTGCCGTTAGGTATCATGCACGTATCCTCCCAACGTGGATCCAGTACGGGAATGAGAAAGACAATACCTAGTTTAACACCTTCCTTGACTATTTATCCGTAAGTAATGTTATTCATCGCAATTAGTAATATTGTCTTGCTCTGTCCCATACTTTCTAGCTTCCTCCTAATAAGACTCACATTCTTTTTTCAACAGATGAGGTTCTAGTTGGATCCAAAAGATGATGCAACTAAACAAGCATGACTCATGTTTTTTAGTCTGCTCTGTGATAGTATCGGTACCACCTTAGAAAATCTCACTTTGAAGGCAAGGCTTACAATGAAATCGCCCAAACATCTCGAGTGGAATATATTACAGATGAAGACTGGACAACCCTCATTAAACACTGGTCTGATCCAAAGTATCAGGTAGGCTATATGTATTTGATCAGACCACATATTGAACTTGTATTTATGTATGTGCCTTACAAGTGTATCTTCTTCTAGGCTAACTGTTTGAAGAACAATACCAACCATTCTAAAGTGAAATTCCAACAGACAACAGGATCTCGTTGCTATATTGCACACTATGAGGCTCTTGTAAATAGCTGCTACTTCTTTTTTTTGTGCCATATTATCGTATCCATATTGACTTGTTCCAAATACAGAGGAAAGCATGTGCGGACCAAAAAGAACCTGAACCGAATGCAGTGCAAATCTCCAAGGATTGCCACACCAGCAAGATGAAGGGCATGAGCACACTAGTTCAAGCCGCTGTTGTAAGTCCTTACTCCTCCCGCCTTTGAACTGATTGGTACTGTGATGTGTTCATTTAACTACTTGGTTTGCAGCCAATGTTAGTTACTCTGTTTACTTTTATACACAGTTGTCTTAACGTATCATTTCACCTTACATGGTTTAAAAGAGATGAAGGATATTCTTTTGGTCTTGATCTATATTCTAGTTGTTATGTTCACGTGCGCACACAATGATAAAATAGCCTGTTTGTTTTATATCTGTCTGCGCATGATATGAATGATGTCATACTATGTTCATCCTACTTTAAACCATGTCTCTTTCTCCTTAGATGTCAACGAATGTGAGGAAATAGACAATACAGTAGGCATGCTACATGGACATATGTTCCGAAAGTGATTTTATTATGTAGTTGGCACTATAATACATGCTAATGTATTACAGTAGTTCACCAAAATAAGTTATGTATAAACGTGTAACCTACTTTGTTTGTTTTTTTCTCATTAGTAACTTATCTGGTACACTAATCTACAAGTTCAAACTTTCAGGAAGCTATGGAAAAAATGATTGAACAGCCACAACCACCTGAAGGTGACGAGGCTACCACAGGCACAATGTCACCTCTTGCTGCAGTGCGTCAGTATCTCTCCACTAACAGTGCAAAAAGCACCTTCCTGCGTAATTCTGGGTTGGTTGTCAAGGTAACCTCGTCCAAATCGCCTACTGAACAAAATCTTCCTGCTAGACAGAGTGATATATCTATGCTCCAGACACAAGTCCAATCCCTAATGGACGTCGTTTTGGAAACAAGAATAGTGGTTGACAAATGTCGTCAAGATATGAATGGTTTTGAAATCAGACTATTAGACATTTGCTTCGTTGTTCAAGAGCAATGGCGGAAAAAGGTGAAGATTGTGCTGCTCCATCAGATTCTATAGCCTGAAACATTAGCACTCAAGTCAAATGATCTGTGCTTCTATACATCTGATGGTGCTTTTATCTGCAAGGACTGTAAACTTTATGCCAACAGGACTTTTGTTGTATGGGTGGAATTTATTTTGTTGTGATATAGCATTTATGATGCTGCCAAAGGCTGCAATAATTACGACGCTATTTTTGTATAGTGTAGGTTTATCTTAGTAATGTATTCGGCCGAAAGCTTCGTAGGAGCCCAACATGCCAACATTCTTCGGGCCCATTCCAATTGGGCTAAAAATGATTATGGGCCGAAATTTGCATGTAGCCCACTAAAAATATCTGGTCCTAAATCAGCATAAGATTTCATATTTTTCTGGTAGGCTTGTGCCCATAGTGGGCCTTTAACAGGCCTAAACATAATTTGGGCCCTCAGTAACAATAGGCCGTTTACATGTGTAAATATCTCGAGCCCATAAAAACATGGGCCTTTAGAAGACCGAAAGTGAGATTGGGTCCTGATTGTGCCAAATAACCCACTGGTCTTAGCAGGCCGAAATGGTGGCCCATTCACGATGCAGATCTTTCACAGGCCGAAATCCGGATGGGCCGTAAATGCGCCGGCCTAATACACGGGCCTTTAACAGGCCAGAAGTTCAGTCGGGCTAGATTATCGTCATTCTTATATGGGCCATTAATTGGCCCAGTGTGACGTTGGGCCACATATGGCCCATGGATTTCGTCTGATGTTAACAAGCCAAAAATCACAAAAGGCCAAAAGTGGCCCAAATCTATAGTGGGCCTCTAACAGGCCGAATGTTAGACATGGCCGAATATGACCCAAATCCTTCACGGTCGTTTATGGGCCGAAAGTTTCAATGGCCTGTAAATGGGCCCAAATGAAGCAGGACCTTTAACAGGCCGGAAATACACCGGGCCGTAATTCGTCCCATATACTTAGCGGGCTGTTAACGGGCCAGAAGTGACCATGGGCTGCGATGATGACAAGTTTAGGACAGGCCGTTGACGGGCCAATTTGACACTAGTCGTACGGGCCTTAACTGAGAATGCTGGGCCTTTAGCTGGGCCGGCCCATTATGGTCTGCAAAATCTTGTGGGCCTTTAGCTGCGCTGGCCCGTTATGGCCTACAAAATCTCATGGGCCTTTAGCTAGGCCGGACCATTATGATACGCAAAATCTCATGGGCCCTTTGCTGGGGCGGCCCATTACAGACCGCAAAATCTTGTGGGCCTTTAGTTGGGCCAACCCATTTAAACTTTATGGGCCACTTTTGGGCCGGTCCACGTGTCAACATATCATAGGCGCATCTCGCCCATTGGATGAGTGACACCTGTGCCAACGTGGAGCTGACACGTGTTTCCGTCAGCCAATCAGAATTTTACACGTGGAAAATCACCATTGGTCTGGGCTGTTAACAGTCTATCGGATCCAAAACCGGACCTGATAGCCTAACGGCATTCTCTTACAGTGGATGCCACATGTCGGTCACCCTTGACGAAAGCTCTTCTGTGACGTGCGATTTATCGTCATGGAAGTGGACACTTCCGTGATGATAATTTTGGTAATGTCATGGAACACTTCTATGACAGAACATGTATGACTATCTTGATTCTGTCATAAATTTGTCATGAATGTACATGCATGACAGAAAATGTGACCTACTGTGACAAACACGTATCATCACGGAAGTGTATTTTTTTGTAGTGAGATGCACTTACAAGCTCCCCCTTTTTGGTGATTGATGACAAACTGGTTGAAGTTTTCAACAGGGATAAAAGTATGTGAAATTGTAAGGATAAGGTATTGTCTTCATAAGTAGCAAAAGGCTCCCCCTTAAGATGTGCATATAAGTAATTTGTGTTTGAATGCAAATGCACATGGCATGTTTTACTTGTGGAGATCCTCTTCAGCATGGATGAAAGAATATAATGAACATAATGACATGCATAATGAAAAATGGATGTCTGCGGAATGACTTCGTGCAGAATTTATCATCACACATGCGGAATTTATCATCGCATCACATAGTTAACAGAAAAGGTAGCAGACGACCATCAACTTTAAGTGTTACAACTTAAAGAACCGAAAGTATCAAAAGCGAGAGTTGTAAACACTTGCAAAAAGTATAGCAACCACCCATAAGGACCCGCTTGAAGACTATCAACTCATATGCTTCTCCCCCTTTTGTCAGTAAGGACCAAAAAGGTTTGAAGACATAGAGCTCTACTTGTTCCCATGAGTAGGAGAAGAGGCAGGGTCGACGTTGGAGTCCGGTGGTGCAGAAGAACTTGGTGCATTGTCGATTCGCGGTGAAGTTGTAGTTGGTGAAGTAGCATCATCTTCGTCATCAATGACTCTGGCATCAACAGTTGCCGCCAAGGAGGAGTACTCAGAGTCTTTGAGTGAGGGAGTCCGACGCAAGTGAGCATTCCTAGGAGGAGTGGAATCAAATTTGAAGCGCTCTATGAAGCCATCCTGTTGAAGATCATCTTCAGAGCTTTGCAATGTTAGACTCTTCCACGACCGCCGACAGGTTTCATGTGTGACAAAGGCATTCTTGGTGGCAAGATTTTGAATGCGATTGACATCCACCAATAGGCTCTGCATCTGATGCTTGAGTCATTCATGATGCTTATCCTGTTTTTGATATAATGCCATGAGAAGCTCTCGGTCATAGAGAGCGCGAGATCGCTTCCGAGGCCTTTGATACATGGTGCTTTCAGTGGCTTCAGTGTTGGCACGACGAGGTGCACGAGTGTTACCAGCCAAGGGATAAACACGAGTGGCAGCAAGAACTCCTTCAATGGGTTGGGTGAAGCTTTGGTGATCGACATTGTGAAGATATAGTGGCTCCTTAGTAGGTTCAGGGTAGATGGCTTCAACAGACATATCAACCTCGGGCAAGAAGATGAGATGATTGCACGTAGAGGGATGATAGTTGACAGAAGAGTGAAGCTTAATGAGGCGCATTACCCATGGAGCATAAAACTTCAGGCCAAAAAGATCAGAGCCAGATGCAGCCAGCTGCCTGATGAAGAAATCTTGAGCATTGAAACAAATGCCATTGAAGATATAGAACACCAATATATTCATTGCTCCTTCAAGCTTTGCTGCAGGAGAATGTCCTTTGACAGGCCATAGAGTTCACCTGACGATATGATAAATGGTGCGGGGTAGATACTCTAGGTCTTCAAAAAAGAATTCCTTTGGATATTCAGCATCACCTGGCAGTGGCTTCATCATGCTGAGCATTTAACTCATGTTCGGCTCAGGCTTCTGAAATATGCTCTCCAAAGCATTATGGTGAGGCTGACAATCAGGTTCATAGTGTTCACCTGGAGTGGGTAGGGCAGTAAGCTCAATTATATCCTGGGCTTTGGCTTCATGGTGTACATCACCCGTCATCCACTCAAGGACCCCAAGTCTTTGGATCCTTGTAGTAGCCGCGAATGTGAAGAGTGGCATAGAATTATAGCAGGAGCTCTTCATTCCAATTTTCTTTGTAGGTCACAAACTGCAGAAGGCCAACATCTTTGAAGTAGTCTAGAGCTTCTTCCAAGAAGGGCAGGCCAGCCATGGCTTCGCAGTCTAGACGCATACGGGGAAAAATGCGCCCTTGATTGTATAAGACACAAGAATAATAGCTGCGCTGCTGATAACTCCAGAACCGATCTGATGAAATTCTTGGCTGCGAATATGGGTTCTTAGCACTATCCAAGAAGGTGTTGTGTGCTTTGAAGCCATTCACATTAAACGTTCCTGGCAAAGTCGCAGTGCTTGGAAACCTTGGCAGCCTGGGCTTTGGTTCTAGACCTGAGGCCTGTGCTCCACATGATAGTCAAACTGTGGTCCGGGAGCAGGCGGAGGAACCAGAGTGGGCTAGCAGATGGTGACAAGTTGACCACGATCGTATGCTTGTTCAATGGTGTGAGGTCTTGGAGGTGGTATAGTAGCAGAGGCATTGACTTGGGCTTCAAGCTGAACATTTGCTTCAGGTGCAACATGGACTTCTGGCACCATATTCATTTCAGGTGCCACATTAGCTTCAGCCATGACAACGTCATTGGCTTCAGTAGTGCTATGGGTGGCCGCCTCAGTGTTTTCAACCTCCACTTGAGTATCTGGAGGGTCGGGCACAAACTAGTTCTCCTCGAGAACAACTTCTGGGTGTGGTGGGTGTGGCAACTCGCTCTTCTTGACGGGGTTCTTGGGGTTCTTGTTGGTCATCGGCTGATGCAGCCGGAATGTCTTCAGCAGCTTTTGCTTCGGACACAGAGACGTTCGCAGTTGGAGTGGCGTCGGGAAACACTTGTCGTGCCACCGAGTTGTTTTGCACTTCTCCTTCTGGAATGCTCAGCATGGAGACCTATGGCCTAGGGCCTTTGCGAAGCCTGCGGAATGCGGGCGACACCTTTGGAGATGGGGTGGTATTCACCATGTAATTGTCATCATCAAGTACTGGAGTGGTAACTTGAGGAGGGGGAGTACTGGGTGTGTCTTGGGGGTGATCAGCCCACGATGCATCCTGAGCAATTGGCGTCAATGGAAGACCAATGTTGATGAGTTCGTTGTTCGTGAGAACAGGTGATGATACTAGTTGGTGCTCGATCTAAGGAAGGACTTCATCATCTTCTACATTGTCGTGATGACCAATGTCTTCAGCTGTGACGGGGTCAGCAGCTGGAATGTCTTCAGCTTTAGGAGCCTCTGTGGAAGCAGGCTCATGAAGTACTAGCTGATGTTCTTGGTTGTTGGATGCAGGACGAACAACTGAGATGGGATCGACAAGGAGGGGCTCTGTGGGAGCAGCCCGATCTTTCTTCGAAGACTTTGTCTTCCGCTTCTTGGGCCATGGGGTATCATCAGTGGCATTCTTGTTCTTGCGCTTTCTAGCTTCGGCCTCAGCAGCCCTTGACTTCTTCAGTTCTGAAGCAGCTGTGGGGACCTTACGCTTCGAGCCTGTCATGCTGGCAAGGAAGACAATGATAGGTGCTTCCTGCCTTACTTCTTCAGTGTGTCCCGCAGCAGACTTCTTCTTCTTCTTGGCAGCCATTCTGGGGTCGATACCAGGGCGCCCCAGTTCCTTGCGCTTCTCAGCCTCATTGTGCGCTTGCACACTCTTCTCAGCAAAGTATTTCATTCTTTCTCTGCAACCTTTAGCTTCCCCGTGTTTCTGGTGAAACTGCTCCTTGGGCTCATGCAGCATCTGCTTGAAGCTTTGAACATCCGCCACGCTGAGATTGGCCATGTTCCCCTTGAACTGAGCTTTCTCATGATCAACCTTGTTCTTCAGTTCAACTATCTTTTGAGCCAGAGACAGCTCAGTAGCAATGGCACTGTGGAAAGAGACACTGATGCCAATTGGAAGCTCAAGGTCATTGATGTTGATGCTAGGGTTTTCAAACCATTCATCAATGAAGTTGTTCAAGATATCCACATCAAACAGGGGCAAATCATTGAAGATCTCCGCCTCCTCTTTGCTCTTTATGAGCATCTCAAGAGCATCATCACCAAGATCGTCGTTGCTGGACATATCAATGGTGGCTTCTTCATTCCGCAAAATATCAGCTGGGGTCAGTTCTTGCCCAGAGCGTTGGATGAGCTTCATCTGCTTTGAAGCCTTCGACTTCTTCTGCTTCTGTGGCCTTGGTGGAGCTGGCGCTTCATCAGTGTCAGCGTCATTCTGAGAGTGCTCCACGGCTGCCCCCTGAACATCAATGTGAGTTAGGAGACCGCCGAGGATGTAGAAAGGCCTGATGATATTGGGTTCAGCATCACGAGTGCCATCAGCCCGAGGAGCAGATGGACCGGGGTTGAAGTCGAGTCCAAAGTCCTTCTTGTTCTTCTTGGCAGACTCTTTGGCAAACTGGAAGTTGCGCTTGAAGAGATTGTCTTCACGACACCATAGCAGACTGGATGGGTTGGCATTTTCAGGCTGTGGTCCTCGGACCATGCAAGGATATAAACCTTGAGCTATGGCTCCAGACTTGGACTTGGGCTGAAGACCTTTGTATACAATATCTCCCCAGGGGCCCTTGATGGCATTCTTTTCAGCATATTCGGCAGTGACAAATTTGTACTTGAACCATTCCTCTGCCCACTATCTTCGAATCCATTGGATTCGGTTCTTGCGTTCCCCATAGGTCTCTTCAGGATCTGACTTGTATAGTTCAAAGCGATCTGGTGGGAGGTCCTTGGCTGTGTCCCCACAGCGCTGTCTGCCGCCCTTTCTTGCTGACTTTTCTGTCGCCACGAAGTTCATACTGAATGGCTTCAGAACTTGCAAAGGATTCCGTCTGCTGGTCAGACTGGAACTGGCTTCAGGAGAATTGATGTGACGCTGTAAGAAATCTGCAAATGAATGCAGACTGTGAGAACTAAGGGATTCTCCCACGAACATGTACCTGTGACAGCATTAGAGATGCGAGGGAAGGGGAAGAGGTCATATGCATTCTCAGAAGATTTTGAAGATAAATCAGTTTGACGACATTGACCTCATGACGCGAAGACATTCACTTATTTGTTGAGAGTTGGTTCCAGATTTGTACGAATCCAAGAATAGGTACAAGTGAGGAATCTAACTAGTAGTGAAGCATAAGGGAATATTCTAGGCATGAGATGAGATGCAGAACAGGATAGATCCAATTTTGTAGGTTTAGAAACCACTTTTGGTGAAGAAGAATGGATCTATCGGATCAAAGAGACAGTAAAAAGGTAAGTTTTAATTACCACACGAACAACTGCTAGACGGAGTGGAGTTGGAGGCCGAGCAGTTCAATCTTCCATGCCCTAACTTGGCGATGGAAGACACCTACGGCAGCGGCGGAGGAGACAAGGTCTGCGGCCGGCGTGAGGACGGCGTCGGTGAGGTCGCGGTAGCTAAGCGCTTCGTCGCCGACGTCGTCGAGAGCTAGCGGTGGCGCTAGGGTTTGTGCGAGGTGGAGAGGTGGAGGAAAATATAATGACCTTGGTGAGGTGTATATTTATAGGGACAGGGACGGCACAGCGTTATTACGCAGGTGCCCCTGGCGGTTCACATCTAAGGGACACGTGGCATGCATGCAACACCTTGGAAGTTGTTCCATGTTCCCACGCACGCCTGGATTGTCGGGTGGTCATTCCCGCTTCTCTAGTTTTCAGGCAAAAAGGATATAGCATTAAAACAGATTCAATTTTGTCTCTGTGTCTTCTGCTGACAAGGACTCAGAGATGACAATCGACAGATTCAATAGAATGCATATGATTTGGATAGATAGAATTTGAGGTAGAAGCATAGAGGGGGTTAGGGTCCGATCACATTCACTTAGGTCAAAACATTCAAACATGAAGACACCGCTATAAGTGAATGCTGTAGAGGACAGAACATCAATGTGTATACCAATAAGATACCAAATCAGCAGTGTGAAGATAAACATGGAGTCGAACCAATGTTGAAGTCAAAACCAAATGTGAAGATTATGCAAATGTGACGCCAATTGAAAACACTTCAAACAACAGTTTGGTGGTGTTGTTACCCACCGTATAGGAAGTATTAGACCTAGACACGATGCACAATTGTCGTGGCGCTCCAAAGTCAATTTCCGCACTAATGTATTCACACTTAGAGTGTATGTCTTCATTATTCGAAGATATACGTTACTTCGTGTGTTGCACATCTAAGTCATCACATGCATAAGCGTTAGGATGTGTGTCCAACTACATGACATTCGAGGATTCTGAGATATTTAGCACACACCGCAACTTGCAAAAACTTTTCTCATTCAAGGGCTTTGTGAAGATATCTGCCAATTGCTCTTCAGTGTTGACGTGAATGACATCAATATCTTCCTTCATGACGTGATCTCTGAGAAAGTAATGACGGATCTGAATGAGCTTTGTCTTCGAATACTGAATTGGGTTGTTGGCAATATTGATAGCGCTTTCATTGTCGCAGTAGAGTGGCACATGCTTCAGATGGATGCCATAGTCCTTGAGAGTTTGCTTCATCCGCAAAAGCTGAGCGCAGCAAGATCCAGCAGCAATGTATTCAGATTCAGAAGTGGAGAGAGACACACAGTTCTCTGATGTCTACTACACAACCTTCTTCTTGTAGACATTGTTGGGCCTCCAAGTGCAGAGGTTTGTAGGACAGTAGCAAATTTCCCTCAAGTGGATGACCTAAGGTTTATCAATCCGTGAGAGGCATAGGATGAAGATGGTCTCTCTCAAGCAACCCTGCAACCAAATAACAAAGAGTCTCTTGTGTCCCGAACACACCCAGTACAATGGTAGATTGTATAGGTGCACTAGTTCGGCGAAGAGATGGTGATACAAGTGGTATATGGATGATAGATACGGGTATTTGTAATCTGAAAATATAAAAACAGCAAGGTAACTAATGATAAAAATGAGCACAAATGGTATTGCAATGCGTTGAAACAAGGCCTAGGGTTCATACTTTCACTAGTGCAAGTCCTCTCAACAATAATAACATAAATTGGATCACATAACTATCCTCAACATGCAACAAAGAGTCACTCCAAAGCCACTAATAGCGGAGAACAAATGAAGAGATTATGGTAGGGTACGAAACCACCTCAAAGTTATTCTTTCCAGTCAATCCGTTGGGGTATTCCTATAAGTGTCACAAACATCCCTAGAGTTCGTACTAGAATAACACTTAAGACACAAATCAACCAAAACCAAATGTCACCTAGATACTCCAATGTCACCTCAAGTATCTACGGGTATGATTATACGATATGCATCACACAATCTCAGACTCATCTATTCAAACCAACATAAAGTAGTTCAAAGAGTGCCCAAAGTTTCTACCGGAGAGTCAAGACAAATCGTGTGCCAACCCCTATGCATAGATTCCAGGTCGGAACCCACAAGTTGATCACCAAAACATACATCAAGTGGATCAATAGAATACCCCTTATACGTCTCCAATGTATCTACTTTTCCAAACACTTTTGCCCTTGTTTTGGACTCTAACTTGCATGATTTGAATGGAACTAACCCAGACTGATGTTGTTTTCAGCAGAATTACCATGGTGTTATTTATGTGCAGGAGCAAACGTTCTCGGAATGACCTGAAACTTCGCGGAGCCACTTTTCAGAAAATAAGAAAAATACCTGCCAAAGATGAAGGCCAGGGGGCCCACTGTCTCTCCACGAGGGTGGGGGCGCGCCTGCCCCCCTAGGGCGCGCCCCCCTACCTCGTGGGCCCCCTGTTGCCTCTCCGACTCCAACTCCACCTCCATATACTGAGTTTCGGGGAGGAAAAATTCAGAGAGAAGAAATCACCGCGTTTTACGATACGGAGCCGCCGCCAAGCCCTAAAACCTCTCGGGAGGGCTGATCTGGAGTCCGTCCGGGCCTCCGGAGAGGGGAATCCGTCGCCATCGTCATCATCAACCATCCTCCATCACCAATTTCATGATGCTCACCACCGTGCATGAGTAATTCCATCGTAGGCTTGCTGGACGGTGATGGGTTGGATGGGATCTATCATGTAATCGAGTTAGTTTTGTTAGGGTTTGATCCCTAGTGTCCACTATGTTCTGAGATTGATGTTGCTATGACTTTGCTATGCTTAATGCTTGTCGCTAGGGCCCGAGTGCCATGATTTCAGATCTGAACCTATTATGTTTTCATCAATATATTAGTGTTCTTGATCCTATCTTGCAAGTCTATAGTCACCTATTATGTGTTATGATCCGTTAACCCCGAAGTGACAATAATCGGGATACTTACCAGTGATGACCGTAGTTTGAGGAGTTCATGTATTCACTATGATGTTAATGCTTTGTTCCGGTTCTCTATTAAAAGGAGGCCTTAATATCCCTTAGTTTCCGTAAGGACCCCTCTGCCACGGGAGGGTAGGACAAAAGATGTTATGCAAGTTCTTTTCCATAAGCACGTATGACTATATTCGGAATACATGCCTACATTATATCAATGAACTAGAGCTAGTTCTGTGTCACCCTAGGTTATGACTGTTACATGATGAACCGCATCCGGCATAATTCTCCATCACCGATCCATTGCCTACAAGCCTTCCATATATTGTTCTTCGCTTATTTACTTTCTCGTTGCTATTGTTATCATCACTACAAAATACCAAAAACATTACTTTTACTACTGTTACCTTTTGCTACCGTTACCACTACTATCATATTACTTTGCTACTAATACTTTGCTGCAGATATTAAGTTTCCAGGTGTGGTTGAATTGACAACTCAGCTGCTAATACTTGAGAATATTTTTTGGCTCCCCTTGTGTCGAATCAATAAATTTGGGTTGAATACTCTACCCTCGAAAACTGTTGCGAGCCCCTATACTTGTGGGTTATCAAGACTATTTTCTGGCACTGTTGCCGGGGAGCATAGCTCTATTCTTTGAGTCACTTGAGATATATATCTGCTTATCATTATGAAGAACTTGAGAGATCCAAAAACCAATATCTATCCCTCAACTACGAGGGGAGGTAAGGAACTGCAATCTAGCTCTGCACTTAATTCACCTTCTGTTTTGAGTAAGCTTGCGACACCTACACCTGCTTCTGCTATTCGTTCTGATATGTCGCATGTTATTGATGATGCCACTTATGCTATGCATGATACTTATGATGAAACTACTTCTATGCTTGATACTACTGTGCCACTTAGTGATTTTCTTGATGAACAACTTGCTAGAGCTAGAGAAATTGAAAATATTGAATCTGATGATACTGATGAAAGTGATGATGAAGAATCACTTGTTATTCCTAAGGGTTATGTTTTTGATCAAGAAGCTTCTTTAGCTATTTTAGCTTGCAGAAAAAGAAATGAACTCAAAAGGTTATTAGCTAAATGGAGTAAGCAATCTCTAAATGCTAGAATGAAACCTGACCCTGCTTTTGCTACTTCACCTATCTTTGTTACTGATAAGGATTATGAATTCTCTGTTGATCCTGATATAATTACTTTGGTTGAATCTGATCCTTTTCATGTTTATGAATCTGAAACTGTTGTGGCACATCTTACTAAACTGAATGATATAGCCACCCTGTTCACTAATGATGAGAGAACTCGCTACTTTTATATCCTTAAAATATTTCCGTTCTCATTAAAGGGTGATGCTAAGATATGGTTTAATTCTCTTGATCCTGGTTGTGTGCGTGGTCCCCATGATATGATTTATTACTTCTCTGCTAAATATTTCCATGCTCATAAGAAACAAGCTGCTTTAAGGGATATATATATAATTTTGTGCAAATTGAAGAAGAGAGTCTCCCACAAGCTTGGGGGAGGCTTCTCCAATTACTTAATGCTTTGCCTGATCATCCTCTTAAGAAAAATGGAATACTTGATATCTTTTATAATGGACTAACCGATGCCTCCAGAGATTACCTGGATAGTTGTGTTGGTTCTGTTTTCAGGGAAAGAACACCGGATGAAGCTGAAATTTTATGGAATAATATGTTGACAAATGAAAATAATTGGACACCTCCGGAGCCAATTCCTGAGCCTATTCCTAAACCAACTCCAAATAAGAGGGGTATTCTATTTCTCAGTCCTGAAGATATGCAAGAGGCAAAGAAATCTATGAAAGAAAAAGGTATTAAAGATGAAGATGCTAAGAATTTACCTCCTATTGAAGAGATACATGTTCTTAATTTACCGCCTATTGAAGAAATACTCGGTCTTAATTTACCGCCTGTTGAAGAAACATATAATCTTAATCTTGCTCCTATTGAAGAAACTCATGGTCTTGATAACCCGACACTGGTAGTAAAGGTAAATTCTCTCAATAGATATGATAAAGCTGTAATCCCATTTACTAAGTTTGCTAGCCCACGCTTAGATGAGTTTGATAAATTTATGGCTAAGCAAGAAGATTTTAATGCTTATTTTGGTAGACAATTGAAATACAATTCAAATATGCTTGAACACTTGGGTGATTATATGGCTAATGTAAAAGGTGAACTTAAACTTATTAGTAAACATGCTTCTATGGTTACCACTCAAGTAGAACAAGTACTTAAAGCTCAAAATGATTTGCTCAATGAATTGAATAGTCAGAATAATGATAATGCTGTTAGAGTTATGACGAGAGGTGCCAGAATGACTCAGGAACCTTTGTATCCTGAAGGCCATCCTAAGAGAATTGAGCAAGATTCTCAGAGAAATAATATAGATGCACCTAGTTCTTCTAAAAAGGAAGAAAAAGAAAAATGATAGGACTTTGCATGCTTCTAGTGATCCTATTGTTGAAACACCTAAGAATCCAAATGATATTTCTATTTCTGATGCTGAAACTCAATCTGGTAATGAACCTGAAACTAGTAATAATGTTAATAATAATGTTCATGATGATGCTCAACCTAGTAATGATAATGACATAGAAATTGAACCTGCTGTTGATCTTGATAACCCACAATCTAAGAAGCAACGTTATGATAAAAAGGACTTTGTTGCTAGGAAACATGGTAAAGAAAGAGAGCCATGGGTTCAGAAACCCATGCCTTTTCCTCCCAAACCATCCAAGAAAAGGGATGATGAGGATTTTGAGCGCTTTGCAGAAATGATTAGACCTATCTTTTTGTGTATGCGATTTACTGATATGCTCAAAACCAATCCTTATGCTAAGTATATGAAAGACATTATTACAAATAAAAGAAAGATACCGGAAGCTGAAATTTCCACCATGCTTGCTAATTATACTTTTAAGGGTGGAATACCAAAGAAACATGGAGATCCCGGAGTACCCACTATACCATGCTCTATTAAAAGAAACTATGTTAAAACTGCTGTATGTGATCTTGGAGACGGTGTTAGTGTTATGCCTCTCTCTTTATATCGTAGACTTGATTTGAATAAGTTGACACCTACTGAAATATCTTTGCAAATGGAGGATAAATCAACTGCTATACCTGTCGGTATTTGTGAGGATGTGCCTGTTGTAGTTCCAAATGTTACTATTTTAACGGACTTTGTTATTCTTGATATTCCAGAGGATGATAGTATGTCTATTATTCTTGGAAGACCCTTTTTTAATACTGCAGAGGCTGTTATTGATTGCACTAATGGCAATGTCACTTTTCATGTTAATGGTAATGAGCATACGGTACACTTTCCGAGGAAACGACCTCAAGTTCATAGTATCAACTCTATTGGGAAAATGCCATCGATTATATTTGGAGGTTTTGAATTTCCTCTTCCTACTGTCAAGAAGAAATATGATATTCTTATTATTGGGGATGTGCATATCCCCGTTGAAGTAACATAGTGTTATTCGAAATTTCTCTGGTTCCATATTATTCGGAATGAGTTCGTTAACAAGACCTGATCAACCTTGTTAGTGGATTCCTTTTGATGATCATGAGATTGATGAAACTAGAAGGCACAACCTTCTGTACCCCACTTTTACTTTTTGTTATTTATATTAAATAAAATAAAAATAAATATTTTTCTGTCTGTTATCTGATTATCCGTGCAATATAAAAATACCTCAAAAATAAAAGTTCTCCAAATGCCCTGAAATTTAAATATGATTTTTTCCAGAATATTTGAGAATATTTGGCACAAAGAACACAGCAGGGGGGCCAACCACCTGTCCAAGAGGGTGGAGGGCGCGCCCTACCCCCTGGGCGCGCCCCCTCCCTCATGGGCCCACGGTGTCCCTCCTCCACTTATACTTTCACCCATACACTTCTTCTTCCCCCCACAAACACGAATATCCAGCTCAAGCACGAGTTCTAGCTCACTTTGCTGCCATTTTCGATCTCCTTGCTCAAAGCACCTCTCACAAAACTGCTTGGGGAGATTGTTCCTTGGTATGTGACTCCTCCATTGGTCCAATTAGTTTTTGTTCTAGTGCTTTATTCATTGCAAATTTTTGCTGCTTAGGTGACCCTGTTCTTGAGCTTGCATGTCAAATTTATATGGTTCAAAGTAGTTTTGATTCATGATATAGGCCCTAGGCACTTGTAGGAGTATTTGCTATCAATATTATTGAGTTTGGTTTACTTCTATTTTGAAGTTACTAAAAAATTTCAGAATTTTTCAGAAGAAGAAATATGCTTAGGAAAATGTTCCAAGGTGGTTCTTCAAGGAAGCAAGGACCCAGGCTTGCAATGCGTGATGCTGATGACGAGCGACCAAGAGACGATCCAGTGCGTCCTTGTGAATGGCCTTCTGAGAATTTTATGGATCGAGCGGGAATTAAGGAAGAATTCAACGCATATTTGCGTAACGCTGATCTTGTGAGCTTCGAGAAAGAGAAGTGCAGCCAGTATCACAACCTCACCAATACCTTTGTGAGGAGGTTTGAATTTTCAACTTCACGTAATTCTCCAACTGTCCCGTTTGATCTTTATGGTAAATGTTATACTATGGACTTAGAGGACTTTACCACTGCTTGCAAACTTCCACAATGGGTAGTATAAGGGATCCTCGCAAATCTGAATTTAGAGATTTTCTTGCTAGTATAACTGTAGGAGAATCTAGGGATATAACACAAGCTACCATAGGGAGCATTCATTTTCCTGCTATACATTATTTTGCTCTCTTCATAGGTAGATGCATTAACGGTAAGGACGAAGCATGCCACATGTGTGTCCCTGACCTCAGTATTCTTCGGAGTGCTGAGTTAGGAGACAAATCTTATAATTTGAGAGCCATTGTTGCACGTAGGTTGCATCTTAATAGATTTAATGGAGATTTCTTTGGTGGAATTTATGCAACCCGCGTAGCTAATTTTCTTGGAATAGCCATACGTGAAGATGATATTGAATTACCTCCTGCTTATCTAGATTTTAATGCTATGGTTCACCACTAGTTTGTCGAGAGGAACGAATCACCTCTCCAGTATCGACTAATCTTTGGCAGACATCGTGTTGTCCGTATTACTCTCCCTGCTCCTGCCTTCTTTGATTATCAGGCAAGAGGAAGATATACTATTACCAGAGAGGAGGTAGATGAGTACGAGAGGAGAGAGGAGGCCGCTCGTCGCCACGCTACAGCTCAGCAGGCGATAGCTGCTGCATCGCAGTACGACCCCAGCTACTATTATGGATATCCGCCAGGCCAGCCGTGGCCATAGACCAACTTAGGCCAAAAGCCTAAGCTTGGGGGAGTACGTATTTCCCACCGACATTACATTTATGCTCACACACTCATTGCTAGATGTTGGTGCTCATACTTTTTCAATGTATCATCCATGCTAGTTTATTTCCTTTTTTATGCTTCTTGTGTGTTTAATAAACCTTAAGAAAAACAAAAAAATAGTTGTAGCTTTTAATCACTTTACTTTCCATGCTTGTAGTAGTAATTAAAAAGAAAACCCAAAAAGATTTCCTGTTCTTCTTTTGCCTGTTGGGAGCTTTTCTGTGTAAATAGTTTTATTTCTTTTCTTTTCTTTGGGGGTCGATAGGAGAAGACCATAATTAAATTGTTGAAGTGGCTCTTATATGCATTATTGTTGATCTGACAAAAGGGCCCATATTGCCTTGTCTTCTCCTGTTTATTGAATGCTTGCAGATTCCAGCTTAGTCCAATGCACGTGCACTATTACTATTCACATCGTTCAGTCGTGCAAGTGAAAGGCAATTATGATGATATATGATGGACTGACTGAGATGAGAAAGGCTGGTATGAACTCGACCTCTTTTGTTTTTGTAAATATGATTAGTTCATCGTTCCTGATTCAGCCTATTATGAATAAACATGTTTGCAATGACAAGTAGAGATCATAGTTTCTTGTGCCATGCTTGATTAGCTATGCGTTATAATGGTTTACCTTGCGTGCCAACATGCTATTAAAATGGTTATGATGTGGTATGATAGGGTGGTATCCTCCTCTGAATGATTTAAGTGACTTGATTTGGCGCATGTTCACGCATGTAGTTGAAACAAAATCAACATAGCCTTCACGATATTTATGTTCATGGTGGATTATATCCTACTCATGCTTGCATTCGGTGTTGATTAATTTTAATGCATGTTCATGACGATTGTCGCTCTCTAGCTGGTCGCTTCCTAGTCTTTTTCTAGCCTTCACCTGTACTAAGCGGGAATACTTCTTGTGCATCCAATCCCTTAAACCCTAAAGTTATTCCACATGAGTCCACTATACCTACCTATATACGGTATCTACCTGCCGTTCGAAGTAAATTTGTATGAGCCAAACTCTAAACCTTCAAATAAATATCCTGTTTTGTATGCTCGAATAGCTCATGTATCAACTAGGGCTGTCTGTATCTTCCATGTTAGGCGGGTTATTCTCAAGAGGAGTGGACTCCGCTCCTCACTCGCGAGATAAACGGCTGGTCACCGGGATGCCCAGTCCCATGCTTTATGCAAACTAAATCAAAATAATTGCAAACAAAACTCCCCCTGGGACTCTTGTTAGTTGGAGGAACTTGTTGTTTCGAGCATGCCATGGATTGATGCTTGTGGTGGAAGGGGGAGTATAAACTTTACCATTCTGTTTGGGAACCGCCTATAATGTGTGTAGCATGGAAGATATCACCATCTCTTGGTTGTTATGTTGACAATGAAAGTATACCGCTCAAAATATTATTCACCTCTGTTTCAAAATCGAGCTCTGGCACCTCTACAAATACCTGCTTCCCTCTGTGAAGGGCCTATCTATTTACTTTTATGACTAAGTCATCATCCTCTTATTAAAAAGCACCAGTTGAAGAGCACCGCTGTCATTTGCATTCATTACTGTTAGTTTACATTGAGTATGACTTGACTGGATCTCTTTTAACATAAATTACAATGTCTAGTCAGTCCTTGGTCTTTAAAGGTGCTCCGCATTTATGTTTTGCGGTGTCAGAAAGGGCTAGCGAGATACCACCTTCTTATATCATATTATGATTGTTTTGATAAAGTGTTGTCATCCGAGATTTATTATTATTGCTCGCTAGTTGATTATGCTATTGATATGAGTAAACTTGAGACCTATGTGTTATTGTGAATGTGGTTAGTTATAATCTTTGTGAAAACTTGAATGCTGGATTTACATATTTACAACAACAAGAGCAAATAGAGTTTGTAAAAGTTTTTCTTTATCACTTTCAGTTTCTCAACTGAATTTCTTGAGGACAAGCAAAGGTTTAAGCTTGGGGGAGTTGATATCTACTTTTCCAAACACTTTCGCCCTTGTTTTGGACTCTAACTTGCATGATTTGAATGGAACTAACCCAGACTGACGCTGTTTTCAGCAGAATTACCATGGTGTTATTTATGTGCAGGAGCAAACGTTCTCGGAATGACCTGAAACTTCACGGAGCCACTTTTCATAAAATAAGAAAAATACCTGCCAAAGATGAAGGCCAGGGGGCCCACCGTCTCTCCACGAGGGTGGGGGGCGCTCCTGCCCCCCAAGGGCGCGCCCCCTACCTCGTGGGACCCATGTTGCCTCTCCGACTCCAACTCCACCTCCATATATTGAGTTTCGGGGAGAAAAAATCAGAGAGAAGAAATCATCGTGTTTTATGATACGGAGCCGCCACCAAGCCCTAAAACCTCTCGGGAGGGCTGATCTGGAGTCTGTTCGGGGCTCCGGAGAGGGGAATCCATCGCCATCGTCATCATCAACCATCCTCCATCACCAATTTCATGATGCTCACTGCCGTGCGTGAGTAATTCCATCGTAGGCTTGCTGGACGGTGATGGGTTGGATGGGATCTATCATGTAATCGAGTTAGTTTTGTTAGGGTTTGATCCCTAGTGTCCACTATGTTCTGAGATTGATGTTGCTATGACTTTGCTATGCTTAATGCTTGTCACTAGGGCCCGAGTGCCATGATTTCAGATCTGAACCTATTATGTTTTCATCAATATATTAGTGTTCTTGATCCTATCTTGCAAGTCTATAGTCACCTATTATGTGTTATGATCCGTTAACCCCGAAGTGACAATAATCGGGATACTTACCAGTGATGACCGTAGTTTGAGGAGTTCATGTATTCACTATGAGTTAATGCTTTGTTCCGGTTCTCTATTAAAAGGAGGTCTTAATATCCCTTAGTTTCCATAAGGACCCCGCTGCCACGGGAGGGTAGGACAAAAGATGTCATGCAAGTTCTTTTCCATAAGCACGTATGACTATATTCAGAATACATGCCTACATTATATCAATGAACTGGAGCTAGTTCTTTGTCACCCTAGGTTATGACTGTTACATGATGAACCGCATCCGGCATAATTCTCCATCACCGATCCATTGCCTACGAGCCTTCCATATATTGTTCTTCGCTTATTTACTTTCCCGTTGCTATTGCTATCATCACTACAAAATACCAAAAACATTACTTTTACTATTGTTACCTTTTGCTACCGTTACCACTACTATCATATTACTTTGCTATCAATAAATTTGGGTTGAATACTCTACCCTTGAAAACTGTTGTGATCCCCTATACTTGTGGGTTATCAACCCCATTGTCACCACGGATATCCCACGCAAGACATACATCAAGTGTTCTCAAATCCTTAAAGACTCAATCCGATAAGACAACTTCAAAGGGAAAACTCAATCCATTACAAGAGAGTAGAGGGGGAGAAACATCATAAGATCCAACTATAATAGCAAAGCTCGCGATACATCAAGATCGTACCACCTCAAGAACACGAGAGAGAGAGAGATCAAACACATAGCTACTGGTACATACCCTCAGCCCCGAGGGAGAACTACTCCCTCCTCGTCATGGAGAGCACCGGGATGATGAAGATGGCCACCGGAGAGGGATTCCCCCTCTGACAAGGTGACGGAACGGGTCAACATTGGCTTTCGGTAACTACAGAGGCTTCTGGCGGCGGAACTCCCGACATATTGCGCTCCCAAAAGTTTTTAGGGTATATGGGTATATATGGAAGGAAAAAGTACGTCGGTGGACCTCCGGGCTGTCCACGAGGAAGGGGGCGTGCCTAGGGGGTGGGCGCGCCCCCACCCTCGTGGGCAGTCCGGGACTCTCCTGGTCCAACTCCGATACCCCGTGGGCTTCTTCTGGTCCAAAAATAAGTTTCGTGAAGTTTCAGGTCAATTGGACTCCGTTTGATTTTCCTTTTCTGCAATACTCTAAAACAAGGAAAAAACCAAAACTGGCACTGGGCTCTAGGTTAATAGGTTAGTCCCAAAAATAATATAAAAGTGTATAATAAAGCCCATAAACATCCAAAATAGATAATATAATAGCATGGAACAATCAAAAATTATAGATACGTTGGAGACGTATCAGCATCCCCAAGCTTAATTCCTGCTCGTCCTCGAGTAGGTAAATGATAAAAACAGAATTTTTGATGTGGAATGCTACCTAACATATTTCTCTAAGTAATTCTCTTCATTTTGGCAAGAATATTCAGATCCATAAGATTCAAGACAAAAGTTTAATATTGACATAAAAATAATAATACTTCAAGCATAGTAACTAAGCAATTATGTCTTCTCAAAATAACATGGCCAAAGAAAACTAATCCTACAAAATCATATAGTCTGGCTATGCTCCATCTTCACCACACAATGTATTTAAATCATGCACAACCCCGATGACAAGCCAAGCAATTGTTTCATACTTTTGATGTTCTCAAACTTTTCAATCTTCACACAATATATGAGCATGAGCCATGGATATAGCACTATAGGTGGAATAGAATGGTGGTTGTGGAGAAGACAAAAAGGAGAAGATAGTCTCACATCAACTAGGTGTATCAACGGGATATGGAGATGCCCATTAATAGATATCAATGTGAGTGAGTAGGGATTGCCATGCAACGGATGCACTAGAGCTATAAATGTATGAAAGCTCAACAAAAGAAACAAAGTGGGTGTGCATCCAACTTGCTTGCTCATGAAGACCTAGGGCACTTGAGGAGGCCCATTGTTGGAATATAGAAGCCAAGTTCTATAATGGAAATTTCCCACTAGTATATGAAAGTGACAACACAGGAGACTCTCTATCATGAAGATCATGGTGCTACTTTGAAGCACAAGTGTGGTAAAAGGATAGTAGCATTGCCCCTTTTATTTTATTTTTTTATTTGGCCCCTTTTTTATTTGGCCTTTTTTTGCCTTTCTATTTTTTCTTTGGCCTTTCTTTTTTTGGCCTTTTTTTGGGACAATGTTGTATTAATGATGATCATCACACTTCTATTTTTTTACAACTCAATGATTACAACTCGATACTAGAACAAAGTATGACTCTATATGAATGCCTCCAGTGGTGTACCGGGATGTGCAATGACTCATAGTGACATGTATGAAAGAATTATGAACGGTGGCTTTAACACAACTAAAATGTCAACTACATGATCATGCAAAGCAATATGACAATGATGGAGCGTGTCATAGTAACCGGAATGGTGGAAAGTTGCATGGCAATATATCTCGAATGGCTATGGAAATGCCATGATAGGTAGGTATGGTGGCTATTTTGAGGAAGGTATATGGTGGGTATATGGTACCGGCGAAAGTTGCGCGGTACTAGAGAGGCTAGCAATGGTGGAAGGGTGAGAGTGCGTATAATCCATGGAATCAACATTAGTCATAAAGAACTCACATACTTATTGCAAAAATCTATTAGTTATCGAAGCAAAGTACTACGCGCATGCTCCTAGAGGGATAGATTGGTAGGAGAAGACCATGGCTCGTCCCCGACCGCCACTCATAAGGAAGACAATCAATAAATACATCATGCTCCGACTTCTTAACATAACGGTTCACCATACGTGCATGCTGCGGGAATCACTAACTTCAACACAAGCATTTCTCAAATTCACAACTACTCAACTAGCACGACTCTAATATCACCATCTCCATATCTCAAAACAATTATCAAGTATCAAACTTCTCTTAGTATTCAATGCACTCTGTATGAAAGTTTTTATTATATCCCCCTTGGATGTCCATCATATTAAGACTAGTTTCATAACCAAAGAAAACTACCATGTTGTTCTAAATACTCTCAAAATAATATAAGTTAAGCACGAGAGTTCATCTATTTCTTCAAAATAAAACCACCATTGTGCTCTAAAAAGATATAAGTGAAGCACTAGAGCAAATGATAAACTACTCCGAAAGATATAAGTGAAGAGCAATGAGTAGTCGAATAATTATGCAACTATGTGAAGACTCTCTAACATTAAAGAATTTCAGATCTTGGTGTTTTATTCAAACAGCAAGCAAAACTAAATAAAATGACGCTCCAAGCAAAACAAATATCATGTGGTGAATAAAAATATAGCTCCAAGTAAAGTTACCGATGAACGAGGACGAAAGAGGGGATGCCTTCCGGGGCATCCCCAAGCTTAGGATCTTGGTTTTCCTTGAATATTACCTTGGGGTGCCTTGGGCATCCCCAAGCTTAGGATCTTGCCACTCCTTACTCCATAGTCCATCGAATCTTTACCCAAAACTTGAAAACTTCACAACACAAAACTTAACAGAAAACTCATAAGCTCCGTTAGCGAAAGAAAACAAAACACCACTTCAAGGTACTGTAATGAACTCATTATTTATTTATATTTGTGTTAGAACTACTGTATTCCAACTTCTCTATTGTTTATAAACTCTTTTACTAGCCATAGATTCATCAAAATAAGCAAACAACACATAGAAAACAGAATCTGTCAAAAACAGAACAGTCTATAGTAATCTGTATCAAACATAAACTTATGGAACCCAAAAAATTCTAAAATAAATTGCTGGAAGTTAGGAATTTATCTGTTAATAATATGAAAAAATAATTAACTAAATATCACTCTCCAATAAAAAATGGAAGCAATTCTCGTGAGCGCTAAAGTTTCTGTTTTTTACAGCAAGATTAACAAGACTTTCCCCAAGTCTTCCCAACGGTTCTACTTGGCACAAACACTAACTAAAAGCATAAAACCACATCTAAACATAGGCTAGATGAAATATTTATTACTAAACAGGAACAAAAAGCAAGGAACAAAAATAAAATTGGGTTGCCTCCCAACAAGCGCTATCGTTTAACACCCCTAGCTAGGCATGATGATTTCGATGATGCTCATATAAAAGATAAGAATTTAAACATAAAGAGAGCATCATGAAGAATATTAATAGCACATTTAAGTCTAACCCACTTCCTATGCATAGGGATTTTGTGAGGAAACAACTTATGGGAACAATAATCAACTAGCATAGGAAGGCAAAACAAGCATAACTTCAAAACTTTAAGCACATAGAGAGGAAACTTGATATTATTGCAATTCCTACAAGCATATATTCCTCCCTCATAATAATTTTAAGTAGCATCATGAATGAATTCAACAATATAACCAGCACCCAAAGCATTATTTTCATGATCTACAAGCATAGAAAATTTTCTACTCTCCACATAAGCAAAATTCTTCTCATTCGGAATAGTGGGAGTATCATAAGAGACTCAAATACTATAAATTGTTTCCACATTAAAAGAGTAACGTTCAGAAAAAGGGTAATCATAATCATGACAAGTTTTATAAATATAATCATCACTACTTTTTATAGCATATGTATCATCACAATAATTATCATAAGTAGCAACTTTGTTCTCATCATAATCGATTGAAACCTCTTCCAAGATAGTGGAATCATCACTAAATAAAGTCATGACCTCTCCAAATCCACTTTCATAATTATCATAATAAGATTCAACATCCTCCAAAATAGTGGGATCATTACTTCCTAAAGTAGACACTCTTGCAAACCCACTTTCATCAATACAATCATCATAAGCAGAAGGCATGCTATCATCATTATAAATTTGCATATCAAAACTTGGGAGACTAAAAATATCATCTTCATTAAACGTAGCATCCCCAAGCTTGGGAAAAACATTAATTGCAGCAAATATATTCTCAAAAACATCATCTTCATCAAACATAGCATCCCCAAGCTTGGGCCTTTTCATATCATAAGCATAATCACCCTCATCATTAATAGTATAGATAGCACCAATAGTATAGAAATTATCATATTCTTCCAAGTGCAAAAAAGATTTTCAAGATTAAGAAGTATCATTATCTTCCCAATCATAATCATCACAACAAGCAATAGGCGTAAGGAGATCATCATCAAGTGCATCATCTTCCGCAATTATATTTTCATGAGGCACAACAGTAATAGGAGCAGCATTATTTGGGAGAGATATCTTTTTACCTCTCTTCCTTTTTCTTTTCTTCTTCTTCACCACATCATGTGTGGGTTCAATCCTCTTTTTGGAGCCCCTTATTAATGAGATTGTTTGAATAGAAGGCTCCTCCTCGTTACCTGATTCATCATAAGAAATAATAGGAGGATATTGGGAAGCCTCTTCCCTTTCATTAGTATTCTCTTCATCTTCTACTTGTTTTCTTTTCTTTATGTAATTGGCAATATAAGGGTTTTCAATGCAATTCACCGCACAATACATATAAATTTCCTCTAGATCAAAATCAGAAAATTTATCGAGATTAAATTTTGGAATACCCTCAGTTATACGTTTCATTTCTTCATAACCCAAAAGAAGACTAAGCTCTTTATGATGCTCAAGGGTAATCAAGTTATCACAATTTTTGGACACGACTTGATCATTAAATAAATAGCATTGGAGCTTTAAATGACCATGTTCATTGCAAAGTTCATAAGGATGGCGATAAATATTGAATCTTTCAGCACAAACATCTAGCCTTTCTTGCAACAATTTAGTTTCTAAATGCTTATGCCTCTTGCAATATCTATCTTCCCTATTTGGTGTGTACTTGCAAACCCAATGCACTCCACAAAAATTGACATGTTTATAGGAGACATTTTCATCATAACTAGTGCAATCATCATTAGTACTATGGATATTCAAGGGGTTCATACTAACAACATTGCAATCATGCTCATCATTCAAAGATTTAGTGGCAAACATTTTAATGCATTCTTCTTCTAACACTTTGGCACAATTTTCCTTTCCATCACACTCACGAAAGATATTAAAAAGATGAAGCGTTTGAGGCAAACTTAATTCCATTTTTTGTAATTTTCTTTTATAAACTAAACTAGTGATAAAACAAGAAACTAAAAGACTCGATTGCAAGATCTAAAGATATACCTTCAAGCACTCACCTCCCCGGCAACGGCGCCAGAAAAGAGCTTGATGTCTACTACACAACCTTCTTCTTGTAGAAGTTGTTGGGCCTCCAAGTGCAGAGGTTTGTAGGACAGTAGCAAATTTCCCTCAAGTGGATGACCTAAGGTTTATCAATCCGTGGGAGGCGTAGGATGAAGATGGTCTCTCTCAAGCAACCCTGCAACCAAATAACAAAGAGTCTCTTGTGTCCCCAACACACCCAATACAATGGTAGATTGTATAGGTGCACTAGTTCGGCGAAGAGATGGTGATACAAGTGGTATATGGACGATAGATATGGGTATTTGTAATCTGAAAATATAAAAAACATCAAGGTAACTAATGATAAAAGTGAGCACAAATGGTATTGCAATTCGTTGAAACAAGGCCTAGGGTTCATACTTTCACTAGTGCAAGTCCTCTCAACAATAATAACATAATTGGATCACATAACTATCCCTCAACATGCAACAAAGAGTCACTCCAAAGCCACTAATAGCGGAGAACAGACGAAGAGATTATGGTAGGGTACGAAACCACCTCAAAGTTATTCTTTCCAATCAATCCGTTGGGCTATTCCTATAAGTGTCACAAACATCCCTAGAGTTCGTACTAGAATAACACCTTAAGACACAAATCAATCAAAACCCTAATGTCACCTAGATACTCCAATGTCACCTCAAGTATCTACGGGTATGATTATACGATATGCATCACACAATCTCAGACTCATCTATTCAAACCAACATAAAAGTACTTCAAAGAGTGCCCCAAAGTTTCTACCAGAGAGTCAAGACGAAAACGTGTGGCAACCCCTATGCATAAATTCCCAAGGTCACGGAACCCTGAAGTTGATCACCAAAACATACATCAAGTGGATCAATAGAATACCCCATTGTCACCATGGATATCCCACGCAAGACATACATCAAGTGTTCTCAAATCCTTAAAGACTCAATCCGATAATATAACTTCAAAGGGAAAACTCAATCCATTACAAGAGAGTAGAGGGGGAGAAATATCGTAAGATCCAACTATAATAGCAAAGCTCGCGATACATCAAGATCGTACCACCTCAAGAACACGAGAGAGAGAGAGAGTGAGAGAGAGAGAGAGATCAAACACATAGCTACTGGTACATACCCTCAGCCCCGAGGGAGAACTACTCCCTCCTCGTCATGGAGAGCACCGGGATGATGAAGATGGCCACCGGAGACTGATTCCCCCTCCAGCAGGGTGCCGGAACGGGTCTAGATTGGCTTTCGGTAACTACGGAGGCTTCTGGAGGCGGAACTCCTGATCTATTGCGCTCCCTGAAGTTTTTAGGGTATATGGGTATATATGGGAGGAAAAAGTACGTCGGTGGACCTCCGGGCTGTCCACGAGGTAGGGGGGTGCGCCCAGGGGGGTGGGCGCGCCCCCACCCTCGTGGGCAGCCCGGGACTCTCCTGGTCCAACTCCGATATTCCGTGGGCTTCTTCTGGTCCAAAAATAAGTTCCGTGAAGTTTCAAGTCAATTGGACTCCGTTTGATTTTCCTTTTTTGCGATACTCTAAAATAAGGAAAAAAACAGAAACTGGCACTGGGCTCTAGGTTAATAGGTTAGTCCCAAAAATAATATAAAAGTGTATAATAAAGCCCATAAACATCCAAAATAGATAATATAATAGCATGGAACAATCAAAAATTATAGATACGTTGGAGACGTATCATTCTCCTTCTTTGAAGACCAATAGACAAGAAATCGTCCAAGAAAGTGACATGTGCCTGATGTAGACTTGCGATCAACCTTGTCACCAGCATAGTCAGCATCTGAGAATCCAACTAGATCAAAAGCTGAGCCCTTTGGATACCATAATCCTAGTGTTGGGGTGTAAGCCAAATATCGAAGAATTCGCTTCACAACTAAGTGATGCGACTCCTTTGGTGCCGCTTGAAATCGGGCACACATGCAAACGCTAAGCATGATATCTGGCCTAGATGCACAAAAATAGATTAAAGAACCAATCATGGAGCGGTATACCTTTTGATCGAACTCTTTACCATTATCGTCGGGGCCCAGATGACTTTTGGTTGGCATTGGCGTCGTGTATCCCTTGCAGTCTTGCATTCCAAACTTCTTCAGGCAGTCTTTGAGGTATTTCTCTTGAGATATGAAGATGCCATTGCTTTGCTGACGGATTTGAAGACCAAGGAAGAACTTCATCTCACCCATCATGGACATATGATATTGATCTTGCATCATGTGTCCAAACTCATCACTGTATCTCTTGTCAGTGCAGCCGAAGATAATGTCATCCACATAGATCTAGCACACAAACAGTTAACCATCGTATGTCTTCGTGAAGAGAGTGGGATCCAGAGAACCAGGTTTGAAGCCTTTGCTCTTCAGGAAGTCTTTGAGTGTGTCATACCAAGCACGAGGGGCTTGTTTGAGGCCATACAGTGCCTTGTTGAGCTTGTAAACCATATCTGGATGTCTTGGATCTTCAAAGCCAGGTGGTTGTGCAACATACACTTCTTCTTCAATCTTAAAAGCACTCTTCACATCCATTTGATACAGGAGGATGTTGTGATGGTTGGCATAGGATAGCAAAATGCAAATAGCTTCAAGCATAGCCACTGGAGCGAATGTTTCATCGAAGTCAATTCCTTCAACTTGAGTATATCCTTGAGCAACGAGACGAGCCTTGTTTCTTACAACTTGACCATGCTCATCTTGTTTGTTGCGATAAATCCATTTTGTGCCAATGATATTGTGCTTGCGAGGATCAGGACGCTTGACCAGTTCCCATACATTGTTCAGCTCGAACTGTTGAAGCTCTTCTTGCATAGCTTGAATCCATTTAGGTTCCATGAAGGCTTCAGCAACTTTCTTGGGTTCAGAGATGGACACAAATGCAAAGTGCCCACAGAAATTCTCTAGTTGTGTAGCTCTTGAATGAGTAAGGGGAACAGGTGCATTGATGCTATCAATTATCTTCTCAATATGTACTTCATTTTCTACACGAGGATGAACTGGAAGAAGATTTTGCTCTTGCTGATCATTGTCTTCATCTTCAACATTGGCTTCAGGGTGAGAAGAGTCTTCAGGTTGATTTGGTGCAGAGATAATGAAGGTATGATTTCTCCAGTACCCATAAGCTTGATGGATTCACTTGGTGAAACTTCATCTAGCACATTTGGCAGGTGCTCTCTTTGCGAGCCATTAGTTTCATCGAACTACACATCCATGGTTTCAACCACTTTATAGTGAAAGAGGTTGAAGACTCTGTAGGAGTGTGAATCCTTTCCGTAACCAAGCATAAAACCTTCATGTGCTTTCGGTGCAAATTTTGAAGTGTGATGTGGATCCTTGATCCAGCACCTTGCACCAAATGCTCTGAAGTAGCTTACGTTTGGCTTCTTACCAGTCAGTAGTTTATATGATGTCTTCTTTAGAAGCTTGTGAAGATAAACATGGTTCATGACGTGGCATGCAGTGTCAATAGCTTCAGGCCAAAATTTTCTTGGAGTCTTGTACTCATCAAGCGTCGTCCGAGCCATCTCAATGAGCGTTCTGTCCTTGCGCTCCATGATGCCATTCTGCTGAGGTGTGTATGGAGCTAAGAATTCATGAGTGATACATAATGTATCAAGATAAGTGTCGAGGCCGGTGTTCTTGAACTCTGTGTCATTGTCACTTCTTATGTGTTTGATCTTGATGCCATAGTTCGTCATGGCATGATTTGCGAATCTTCTGAAGACATCCTGCACTTCAGTCTTGTAGAGAATTATATGCACCCATGTATATCTAGAGTAATTATCAACAATAACGAAGCCATAGAGACAAGCAATGGTAGTAAGGGTGGAGTGATGAGTAGGGCTGAATAGGTCCATGTGAAGCAGCTTGAAGGGACGTGATGTAGTCATGATTATCTTAGAAGGATGCCTGGCCCTAGTCATCTTCCCGGCTTCACAGGCACCACACAGATGATCCTTTTTGAACTTGACACCCTCGATGCCTACGACATGCTTCTTCTTCGCGAGAGTGTACAAGTTTCTCATGCTAGCATGCCCTAGCCTCCGATGCCAGAGCCAGCACCCTAAAGCTTTTGCTAGAAGACATACTGCCAACTGTGATCCTGCTGAGAAATCTACCATGTACAGATCACCTTTTCGGTACCGTTCAAAGACTAGAGACTTGTCAGATTCCATTAGCACAAGGCAACGATATTTTCCAAATATCACAATCATGTTCAAGTCAAAAAGCATTGAGACAGACATTAAGTTGAAACCAAGGGATTCAACAAGCATCACTTTATCCATGTGCTAATCCTTTGAGATTATAACTCTACCTAGACCCAATACCTTGCTTTTACCAGTGTCAGCAAATGTGATATGACTCTTGTCGTATGGACGTAAGGTTGAGTCCATGAGAAGACTTCGATCGCCAGTCATGTGGTTAGTGCATCCACTATCAATAATCCATTCTGAAGCAGCTAGTGTCATACCCTACAGTGCAGTTAGGGGGATAGGCTTCACGAAGAGTATTGTGAGGCATAAAAATTTGACGAGCAAGTGGATTATGAAAGCTCAGATCCAGGTTAGGACTGACAGGATGAATGGAAAGAGACCTAGGAACGAAATACATAATAAGACCATTTGGGAATTTTATCTTGCGCCCCACAAGATGTTTTAGATCCCCAGCAATAGCATCTAACACCTTTGATTTCAGGCTGGAGACCTTTCCCTACAAAAGAGAGTTAAGTTTTCTTAACCACCCACATCTTCAGGGGTGGCTTCGAAGCAATGAGTCTAAGTGCAGCATCTAAGAACTTTGGCTTTGGAGCCCTAGCAAATAGTCTTGCAGGAGGTGAATAATACTCATAAGAATAAGCAGAATAGTTCTTGGTCTTATGATCATGGCAGTTTGATGAAACACACTCATATTCATAGGCCTGAGTATGGTTTCCCTAAAAAACATTTATGTTAGGGTGACTCTGGAGAGTCCTCTGTCTGTATGAAGCCTTTGGACCATGTGAAGCCTTTGGTTTGGGGTTTGTCTTCATCCGAGGTGGTGTCATGATGACATTCACTTGAAGATTTTCAAGACAACTCTTGGGCACCCAGATCTTTTTCAAAGGTGGTCCATTCCTGCAGTTAGTACCAATATACATGGCAAACACTTCACCATTCTGATTCTTAAACAGTTTATAGTTTGCATTTAAGGATTCATTGATGATAATCGGGTTAGCACAAGTGAAGCCAGATAAGGTAGATGGATCCACTGAAGGTCCCTTCGCAACAACCCATGTGGTTTTGGGGTACTTCTCAGGATTCCAGTAAGAACCATCAACATTCATTTTCCTTTCGAACCCAACACCCTCTTTCCTAGGGTTTCAGTTCAGAATCTGTTTCTTGAGGACATCACATAGTGTCTGATGCCCTTTGAGACTTTTGTACATTCCTGTCTCAAGAAATGTCTTCATTCTAGCATTCTCATCAGCAATAGTAGTGGTATGCTCAGCAGAGGGGTTAGTTACCACATCATCAGTTGAAGATATTACAATAGTAGTAGCAGTAGAACATCCAGCAACAGAAGTAGAGTTATCACGCTCAAGGCATTTTAGACATGGTGGATCAAATCCTTCCTGAGCGGGACTGATCTGTTGAGCACGAAGTGACTCATTCTCTTTTTGAAGATCTTCATGAGCCACTCTCAAGTTCTCAAGTTCTTGCTTCCTTTGAAGATAATCGTAGGAGAGCTTTTCATGATTAGTTGAGAGCATTTCATGACGACTTTCAAGTTCTTCGTACTTAACATGAAGATTTTTAATGTCTTCAATTAAGGACTGAGTTCGAGTCATTTCCGCGTCCAACAGGTCATCGCTTTTGTCTAACAATTTTTGAATATGTTCCATAGCATTCTGTTGCTGTGTTGCAATTTTAGCAAGTGTTTTGTAGCTAGGTTTAGATTTACATTCAGAGTCATCTTCACTAGATGTTTGATAGTGAGCATTGCTACCTCTTGAGCACTGCGTTGGTTTTCCCTTGAAGAGGAAAGGGTGATGCAGTAGAGCAGCGTAAGTATTTCCCTCAGTTTTTTAGAAGCTTGGTATCAATCCAGTAGGAGACCATGCGTGAGTCACCTCGTACCTACACAAACAAATAAGAACCTCGCAACCAACGCGATAAAGGGGTTGTCAATCCCTTCACGACCACTTCCAGGAGTGAGATCTGATAGAGATGATAATAATAAAATAAATATCTTTGGTATTTTTATGATATAGATTGAAAGTAAAGATTGCAAAATATAATAGATTGGAAACTTGTATGATGGAGAATAGACCCGGGGGCCATAGGTTTCACTAGTGGCATCTCTCAAGATAACATAAGTATTACGGTGGGTGAACAAATTACTGTCGAGCAATTGATAGAAAAGAGAATAATTATGAGAATATCTAGGTATGATCATGTATATAGGCATCACGTCCGTGACAAGTAGACCGACTCCTTCCTGCATCTACTACTATTACTCCACACATCGACCGCTATCCAGCATGCATCTAGAGTATTAAGTTCATAAGAAGTAACGCCTTAAGCAAGATGACATGATGTAGAGGGATAAACTCATGCAATATGATGTAAACCCCATCTTTTTATCCTTGATGGCAACAATACAATACATGTTGTTTCCCTTTCTACCACTGGGATCGAGCACCGCAAGATTGAACCCAAAGCTAAGCACTTCTCCCATTGCAAGAAAGATCAATCTAGTAGGCCAAACCAAACTGATAATTCGAAGAGACTTGCAAAGATAAACCAATCATGCATAAAAGAATTCAGAGAAGGTTCAAATATTGTTCATAGATAAACTTGATCATAAACCCACAATTCATCGGATCTCGACAAACACACTGCAAAGAATATTACATCGAATAGATCTCCAAGAGAATCGAGGAGAACTTTGTATTGAGTTCCAAAGAGAGAGAGAAGAAGCCATCTAGCTATTAGCATTGGACCCAAAGGTCTGAAATAAACTACTCACACATCATCGGAGGGGCCATGGATTTGATGTAGAGTCCCTCCGTGATCAATGCCCCCTCCGGCGGAGCTCCGGAAAAGGCCCCAAGATGGGATCTCTTGGGTACAGAAGGTTGCGGTAGTGGAAATAGGGTTTGGTGGTGCTCCTGGATGTTCTCGGGGTATATGGGTATATATAGGAGGAAGAAGTTGGTCGGTGGAGCAACGAGGGGCCCACGAGGGTGGAGGGCGCGCCCAGGGGAGTGGGCGTGCCCCCCTGCCTCGTGGCCTGCTCGATTGTTTCTTGACGTCCACTCCAAGTCTCCTGGATCACGTTTGTTCCAAAATAACACTCCCGAAAGTTTCATTCCGTTCGGACTCCATTTGAAATTCCTTTTTTGCGAAACACTAAAATAGGCAAAAACAGCAATTTGGGTTGGGCCTCCGGTTAATAAGTTAGTCCCAAAAATAATATAAAAGTGTAAAATAAAGCCTATTAACATCCAAAACAGATAATATTATAGCATGGAACAATCAAAAATTATAGATACGTTGGAGACATATCAAGCATCCCCAAGCTTAATTCCTGCTCGTCCTCGAGTAGGTAAATGATAAAAATAGAATTTTTGATATGGAATGCTTCCTAACATATTTCTCAATGTACTTTTTCTTTATTGTGGCATGAATGTCCAGATCCAAAAGATTAAAGACAAAAGTTTAATATTGACATAGAATGTAACATCCCAAAATTCTAAATTTTGGAATGTTATATTAAATAAATAATTGTGATTGTTTTTTTGATTTTTGTGTGATTGATTGTGTGAAACTGAGTGGAAATTGAAACTTTTGAAAGTTGAATGAGAGGGAATAAAAGGACTTTCCCAAAACTTTCATCTTGCATTTTGATCTCCCTAAGTTCAAATTCATTACAAAACCCTAGAGTGAAGATAATATGACTTCTTCCATTTAAAGAAATGAAAAGAGGTTCGAAAATGATTTGAATTTCCATTTGAAATATTTTAAATTTAGAACTAAGCAACTCAATGAGTTCATGAGGGAAGATAAAATGACTTCTTCATATTTGAAGAAAGAGAGTTGGAAGTTTCAAAGAAATAAATTGGAAGTCACTTTGAAGTTATTTGAAACTCATTTTCCATTTGAAGCTGTTTGAAATTCCAAATTCAAATCCAATTGGGAGTTACTTGAGTTTCTTTTCAAAATATTTTTCTCCTAAAAATAAATAAATGGAAATAAGGGTAAAATGATTCCCTTCAATGGAAAATTAGGAGAAAATAAATTTGAAATCATTTTGCTATTTTAAAAAATGATTTTATTGATTTTAAATGCAACAGTAGCACTGTTTAACTTTTATGAATTTTTTTGGAATTTATTTGAACTTGGAAAATAGTTCATCTTATTCTTGGTATTTTTCTGAGCATTTTGGTATATAATATGCCTATATAGTTTTTTTATTATTACTCAGTTTGTTTGCTTTTTTGATTGTAAAAAAAGAGAAAAACTTTTATTTAAAAAAAAAGAACGCAGGCACGCGCTGGCCAGCCGGCTCAGCCACAGGCCAGCGAGGCCATGGGCCAGCCGCAGCGCTAGGGGCCAGTGGCCTGCCAGGCTAGCGCCAGGAGGGCCAGCGCCGCACGCACGAGCCGCTGCTCCTCCTGCGCTCGCTACCCGCTGCTGCCGCTGACGCATGGGGCCCAGCCCCATCGTTCCAAGCAAAACACATATGATGTGGTGAATAAAACTATAGCTCCAAGTAAAGTTACCGATGAACGAAGACAAAAGAGGGGATGCCTTCCAGGGCATCCCCAATCTTAGGCTTTTTGGTGTCCTTGTATTTACCTTGGGGTTCCTTGGTCATCCCCAAGCTTAGGCTCTTGCAACTCCTTGTTCCAGAATCCATCAAATCTTTACCCAAAACTTGAAAACTTCACAACACAAAACTTAACAGAAAATCTCGTGAGCTCCGTTAGCGAAAGAAAAGAAAACACCACTTCAAGGTACTGTAATGAACTCATTCTTTATTTATATTGGTGTTGAACCTACTGTATTCCAACTTCTCTATGGTTTATAAACATTTTTACTAGCCATAGACTCATCAAAATAAGCAAACAACACACGAAAAACAGAATCTGTCAAAAACAAAACAATCCGTAGTAATCTGTAACTAACGCAAACTTATGGAACCCCAAAAATTCTAAAATAAATTTCTGGATGTGAGGAATTTATCTATTAATCATCTGAAAAAATAATTAACTAGATAGCACTCTCCAATAAAAAATGGCACAATTCTCGTGAGCGCTAAATTTTCTGTTTTTTACAGCAAGATCAAAAAGACTTTCCCCAAGTCTTCCCAACGGTTCTACTTGGCACAAACACTAATCAAACACAAAAAGACAACCAAAATAGAGGCTAGATAAATTATTTATTACTAAACAGGAGCAAAAATCAAAGAATAAAAATAAAATTTTGTTGCCTCCCAACAAGCGCTATCGTTTAACGCCCCTAGCTAGGCATAAAAGCGAAGATAGATCTAGGTATTGCCATCTTTGGTAGGCAATCCATAAGTGGCTCTCATAATATATTCATATGGTAATTTAATTTTCTTTCTAGGGAAGTGTTCCTTGCCTTTCCTTAACGGAAATTGGAATCTAATATTCCCTTCCTTTATATCAATAATTGCACCAATCGTTCTAAGGAAAGGTCTACCAAGAATAATAGGACAAGAAGGATTGCCATATATATCAAGAACAATGAAATCTACGGGAACATAATTCCTATTTTCAACAATAAGAACATCATTAATCTTTCCCATAGGTTTCTTAATAGTGGAATCCACAAGATGCAAGTTTAGAGAACAATCGTCAAATTCACGGAAACCTAGCAAATCACATAAAGTTTTTGGGATCGTGGAAACACTAGCACCCAAATCACACAAAGCATAGCATTCATGATATTTAATTTTTATTTTAATAGTCGGTTCCCACTCATCACAAAGTTTTCTTGGGATAGAAACTTCCAGCTCAAGTTTTTTTCATAAGATTGCATCAAAGCATCAATGATATGTTTAGTAAAAGCTTTATTTTGACTATAAGCATGAGGAGAATCTAGCACGGATTGCAACAAGGAAATAGAATCTATCAAAGAGCAATTATCATAATTAAATTCCTTGAAATCCAAGATAGTGGGTTCATTGCTATTTAAAGTTTTAACATCTTCAATCCCACTTTTAACAATTTTTGCATCAAGATCTAAAAACTCCGAATCATTGGGACGCCTTCTAACTAAAGTTGACTCATATCCAGTCCCATCTTTATCAAGATTCATATTGAAAAAGAAAGATTTAATAGGGGACACATCAATCACTTTTAGATCTTCATCTTTATTATCATGAAAACTAGAAGAACACGCCTTCACAAAGCAATCTTTCTTAGCACGCATCCTAGTGGTTCTTTCTTTCCACTCATCAATGGAAATTCTCGTGGATTTGAGAGACTCATTGATATCATGCTTAGGTGGATTAGATCTAAGTTTCAAAGAATCAACATCAAGAGAAATTCTATCCACGTTCCTAGCCAACTCATCAATCTTAAGCAATTTTTCTTCAATCAAAGCATTGTAACTCTTTTGCGAACTAATAAATTCTCTAATAATAGATTCAAAATCAGAGGGCATCTTATTATAATTTCCATAAGAATTGTTGTAGGAATTACCATAATTCTTAGAGGAATTACTAGGGAACGGCCTAGAATTAAAATTACCTCTATACGCGTTGTTACCAAAATTGTTTCTACCAACAAAATTCACATCCATAGATTCATTATTATTCTCAATCAAAGTAGACAAAGGCATATCATTAGGATCAGTAGGAGCACTCTTATTAGTAAAAAATTTCATAAGTTCATCCATCTTTCCACTCAAAACATTAATCTCTTCAACTGCATGCACCTTTTTACTAGTAGATCTTTCCGTGTGCCATTGAGAGTAATTAACCATAATATTATCTAGGAGTTTGGTAGCTTCTCCTAAAGTGATTTCCATAAAAGTGCCTCCCGCGGCCGAATCTAAAAGATTTCTAGAAGCAAAATTCGATCCTGCATAATTTTTTTGTATAATAATCCATAAATTCAATCCATGTGTAGGGCAATTACGTATCATTAATTTCATCCTCTCCCAAGATTGTGCAACATGCTCATGATCAAGTTGCTTAAAATTCATAATATCATTTCTAAGAGAGATTATATTAGAGGGAGGAAAATACTTAGAGATAAAAGCATCTTTGCACTTATTCCATGAATCAATACCATTTTTAGGCAAACATGAAAACCAAACTTTAGCACGATCTCTAAGCGAGAACGGAAATAGCTTAAGTTTAACAATATCATTATCCATACCTTTCTTCTTTTTCATATCACACAAATCAATAAAGTTGTTTAGATGGGTAGCGACATCTTCACTAGGAAGGCCAGAAAACGGATCTTTCATGACAAGATTCAGCAAGGCAATATTAATTTCACAAGATTCAGCATCGGTAAGAGGAGCAATCGGAGTGCTAATAAAATCATTATTGTTGGTATTAGCAAAGTCACACAATTTAGTATTATCTTGAGCCATCGTGACAAGCAAGCAATCCAATACACAAGCAAACAAGAAACAGGCAAAAGAGACAAATTGAAAAGGAGAAGGGGAATGGAAAAAGAGGGCGAATAAAACGGCAAGGGTGAAGTGGGGGAAAGGAAAATGAGAGGCAAATGGCAAATAATGTAATGCGAAGGATAAGAGTTGTGATGGGTACTTGGTATGTCTTAACTTGGCGTAGATCTCCCCGGCAACGGCGCCAGAAATCCTTCTTGCTGCCTCTTGACCATTGTGTTGGTTTTCCCTTGAAGAGGAAACGGTGATGCAGTAGAGCAGCGTAAGTATTTCCCTCAGTTTTTGAGAACCAAGGTATCAATCCAGTAGGAGACCACGTGCAAGTCACCTCGTACCTACACAAACAAATAAGAACCTTGCAACCAACGCGGTAAAGGGGTTGTCAATCCCTTCACGACCACTTGCAGGAGTGAGATCTGATAGAGATGATAATAATAAAATAAATATTTTTGGTATTTTTATGATATAGATTGAAAGTGAAAATTGCAAAATATAATATATTGGAAACTTGTATGATGGAGAATAGACCCGGGGGCCATAGGTTTCACTAGTGGCTTCTCACAAGATAACATAAGTATTACGGTGGGTGAACAAATTACTGTCGAACAATTGATAGAAAAGCGAATAATTCTGAGAATATCTAGGTATGATCATGTATATAGGCATCACGTCCGTGACAAGTAGACCGACTCCTGCCTGCATCTACTACTATTACTCCACACATGGACCACTATCCAGCATGCATCTAGAGTATTAAGTTCATAAGAACAGAGTAACGCCTTAAGCAAGATGACATGATGTAGAGGGATATACTCATGTAATATGATGTAAACCCCATCTTTTTATCCTCTATGGCAACAATACAATACATCTCATTTCCCTTTCTATCACTGGGATCGAGCACCGCAAGATTGAACCCAAAGCTAAGCACTTCTCCCATTGCAAGAAAGATCAATCTACTAGGCCAAACCAAACTGATAATTCAAAGAGACTTGCAAAGATAAACCAATCATACATAAAAGAATTCAGAGAAGATTCAAATATTGTTCATAGGTAAACTTGATCATAAACCCACAATTCATCGGATCTCGACAAACACACCGCAAAAGAAGATTACATCGAATAGATCTCCAAGAGAATCAAGGAGAACTTTGTATTGAGTTCCAAAGAGGGAAATGAAGCCATCTAGCTACTAGCTATGGACCGAAAGGTCTGAAATAAACTACTCACACATCATCGGAGGGTCCATGGAGTTGATGTAGAGGCCCTCCGTGATCAATGCCCCCTCCGGCGGAGCTCCGGAAAAGGCCCCAAGATGGGATCTCTTGGGTACAGAAGGTTGCGGTAGTGGAAATAGGGTTTCGTGGTGCTCCTGGATGTTCTCGGGGTATATGGGTATATATATAGGAGGAAGAAGTAGGTCGGTGGAGCAACGAGGGGCCCACGAGGGTGGAGGGCGCGCCCCCTGCCTTGTGGCCTCCTCGATTGTTTCTTGACGTCCACTCCAAGTCTCCTGGATCACGTTTGTTCCAAAAATAATGCTCCCGAAGGTTTCATTCCGTTCGGACTCTTTTTGATGTTCCTTTTCTGTGAAACACTAAAATAGGCAAAAAACAGCAATTTGGGCTGGGCCTCCGGTTAATAGGTTAGTCCCAAAATAATGTAAAAGTTTAAAATAAATCCCATTAACATACAAAACAGATAATATAATAGCATGGAACAATCAAAAATTATAGATATGTTGGAGACGTATCAAGCATCGCGTGAGTTTACCTTGGCACCATGTGCCATGAAGCAGTAGGTGGCAGCAGAGTCATCCTCATTAGCATCAGCATTGGTGAAGAGGCCATCGTCTTCAGTATCGAAGATGGACTTGGTGATGTATGCTGAAGCTAAAGCCAGGCTTGCCACGCCTGAATCAGATTCCTCTTCAGACTCCATCTCCACCTCCTCAGATGCAGACTCCTCCTCTGAATCCATTTCCTTGCCAACAAACACACGACCCTTGCTAGATGAGCTCTTCTTGTGTGATGAAGATTTCGACGGAGACTTGGAAGAAGACTTTGAAGATTTCATCTTCTTCTTGTCATCAGAATCATATTCCTTGCTCTTCTTCTTGTTGTTGTTCTCATTGTCGCATTGAGGACATTCAGAGATGTAGTGACCAGGTTTCTTGCACTTGTGGCACGTTCTTTTCTTGTAGTCATGGGAGGAAGCTTCATCATTTCTTCAGCTGGATCTTGAAGACTGTCTGGAGCCTTTCTTCCTGGTGAACCTTTGGAACTTCTTCACAAGCATGGCAAGTTCCTTTCCAATGTCTTCAGGATCCCCAGAACTGCAGTCAGATTCTTCTTCAGATGAGGAAACAGCCTTTGCATTCAAAGCGCGAGCTCGACCATGGTTGGGACCATAGATATCTTGTTTCTCAGATAGCTGGAACTCATGTGTGTTGATCCTTTAAAGTATGTCAGACGGATCGAGAGTCTTGAAGTCAGGAAGTCCTTGAATCATCAGGGCCAGGGTGTCAAATGAGCTGTCGAGTGATCTCAAGAGTCTCTTGATGATTTCATGCTTGGTGATCTCAGTGGTGCCAAGTGTTGGAAATATGCCCTAGAGGCAATAATAAATTAGTTATTATTATATTTCCTTGTTCATGATAATCATTTATTATCCATGCTAGAATTGTATTGATAGGAAACTCAGATACATGTGTGGATACATAGACAACACCATGTCCCTAGTAAGCCTCTAGTTGACTAGCTCGTTGATCAATAGATGGTTACGGTTTCCTGACCATGGACATTGGATGTCGTTGATAATGGGATCACATCATTAGGAGAATGATATGATGGACAAGACCCAATCCTAAGCATAGCACAAGATCGTGTAGTTTGTATGCTTAAGCTTTTCTAATGTCAAGTATCATTTCCTTAGACCATGAGATTGTGCAACTCCCGGATACCGTAGGAGTGCTTTGGGTGTGCCAAACGTCACAACGTAACTGGGTGGCTATAAAGGTGCACTACAGGTATCTCCGAAAGTGTCTGTTGGGTTGGCACGAATCGAGACTGGGATTTGTCACTCCGTGTGACGGAGAGGTATCTCTGGGCCCACTCGGTAGGACATCATCATAATGTGCACAATGTGATCAAGGAGTTGATCACGGGATGATGTGTTACGGAACGAGTAAGGAGACTTCCCGGTAACGAGATTGAACAAGGTATCGGGATACCGATGATCGAATCTCGGGCAAGTATCGTACCGCTAGACAAAGGGAATTGTATACGGGATTGATTAAGTCCTTGACATCGTGGTTCATCCGATGAGATCATCATGGAACATGTGGGAGCCAACACGGGCATCCAGATCCCGCTGTTGGTTATTGACCGGAGAGTCATCTCGGTCATGTCTGCATGTCTCCCGAACCCGTAGGGTCTACACACTTAAGGTTCGATGACGCTAGGGTTATAGGGAATAGATATACGTGGTTACCGAATGTTGTTCGAAGTCCCGGATGAGATCCCGGACGTCATGAGGAGTTCCGGAATGGTCCGGAGGTAAAGATTTATATATGGGAAGTCCTGTTTTGGTCACCGGAAAAGTTTCGGGGTTTATCGGTAACGTACCGGGACCAGCGGGAGGGTCCCGGGGGTCCACCAAGTGGGGCCACCAGCCCCGGAGGGCTGCATGGGCCAAGTGTGGGAGGGGACCAGCCCCAGGTGGGCTGGTGCGCCCCCCCACAAGGGCCCAAGGCGCCTAAGGGGAGGAGGGGGGCAAACCCTAAGGGCAGATGGGCCTTAGGGCCCATGCCTGGTGCGCCTCCCTCTCCCCCTCCACCTGGCCGCCACCCAGATGGGATCTGGGGGCTGCCGCCACCCCTAGGGAGGGAACCCTAGGTGGGGGTGCAGCCCCTCCCCTCCCCTATATATACTTGAGGTATTGGAGGCTGCAAGACACACGAGATCCTCACCCTCTTGGTGCAGCCCTACCTCTCTTCCTCCTCGTCTCTTGCGGTGCTTGGCGAAGCCCTGCTGGAGTACCACGCTCCTCCACCACCACCACCCCGTCGTGCTGCTGCTGGATGGAGTCTTCCCCAACCTCTCCTTCTCCCCTGGCTGGATCAAGGAGTAGGAGACGTCACCGGGCTGTACGTGTGTTGAAGACGGAGGTGCCATCCGTTCGGTACTAGGATCTTCGGTGATTTGGATCACGACGAGTACGACTCCATCAACCCCGTTGACTAGAACGCTTCCGCTTAGCGATCTACAAGGGTATGTAGATGCACTCTCCTTCCCCTCATTGCTAGATTACTCCATAGATTGATCTTGGTGATGCGTAGAAAATTTTGAATTTCTGATATGTTCCCCAACAGTGGCATCATGAGCTAGGTCTATGCGTAGTTTCTATGCACGAGTAGAACACAAAGTAGTTGTGGGCGTTGATTTTGTTCAATATGCTTACCGCTACTAGTCCAATCTTGATTCGGCGGCATTGTGGGATGAAGTGGCCCGGACCGACCTTACACGTACTCTTACGTGAGACTGGTTCCACCGACTGACATGCACTAGTTGCATAAGGTGGCTAGCGGGTGTCTGTCTCTCCCACTTTAGTCGGATCGGATTCGATGAAAAGGGTCCTTATGAAGGGTAAATAGCAATTGGCATATCACGTTGTGGTTTTTGCGTAGGTAAGAAACGTTCTTGCTAGAAACCCATAGCAGCCACGTAAAACATGCAAACAACAATTAGAGGACGTCTAACTTGTTTTTGCAGGGTATGCTATGTGATGTGATATGGCCAAGAAGAATGTGATGAATGATATGTGATGTATGAGATTGATCATGTTCTTGTAATAGGAATCACGACTTACATGTCGATGAGTATGACAACCGGCAGGAGCCATAGGAGTTGTCTTTATTTATTGTATGACCTGCGTGTCATTGAACAACGCCATGTAATTACTTTACTTTATTGCTAACCGGTAGCCATAGTAGTAGAAGTAATAAGTTGGCGAGACAACTTCATGGAGACACAATGCTGGAGATCATGATGATGGAGATCATGGTGTCATGCCGGTGACGATGATGATCATGGAGCCCCGAAGATGGAGATCAAAAGGAGCAATATGATATTGGCCATATCATGTCACTATTTGATTGCATGTGATGTTTATCATGTTTTTGCATCTTATTTGCTTAGAATGACGGTAGTAAATAAGATGATCCCTCATTAAAATTTCAAGAAAGTGTTCCCCCTAACTGTGCACCGTTGCGAAAGTTCGTCGTTTCGAAGCACCACGTGATGATCGGGTGCGATAGATTCTTACGTTCCCATACAATGGGTGTAAGCCAGATCTACACACGCGAAACACTTAGGTTGACTTGACGAGCCTAGCATGTACAGACATGGCCTCGGAACACAAGAGACCGAAAGGTCGAGCATGAGTCGTATGGTAGATACGATCAACATGAAGATGTTCACTGATGTTCACTAGTCCGTCTCACGTGATGATCGGACACGGCCTAGTTAACTCGGATCATGTAATCACTTAGATGACTAGAGGGATGTCTATCTGAGTGGGAGTTCATAAGATGAACTTAATTATCCTGAACATAGTCAAAAGGTCTTCGCAAATTATGTCATAGCTCGCGCTTTAGTTCTACTGTTTAGATATGTTCCTAGAGAAAATTTAGTTGAAAGTTGATAGTAGCAATTATGCGGACTAGGTCCGTAAACTGAGGATTGTTCTCATTGCTTCATAGAAGGCTTATGTCCTTAATGCACCGCTCAGTGTGCTGAACCTCGAACGTCGTCTGTGGATGTTGCGAACATCTGACATACACATTTTGATGACTACATGATAGTTCAGTGTGTAATGCTAAATGGTTTAGAATTGAGGCACCAAAGACGTTTTAAAACATCGCGAAACATATGAGATGTTTCGAGGGCTGAAATTGGGATTTCAGGCTCGTGCCCACGTCAAGAGGTATAAGACCTCCGACGATTTTCTTAGCCTGCAAACTAAGGGAGAAAAGCTCAATTGTTGAGCTTGTGCTCAGATTGTCTGAGTACAACAATCATTTGAATCGAGTGGGAGTTGATCTTCCAGATGAGATAGTGATGTTTCTCCGAAGTAATTACCACCAAGCTACTAGAGCTTCGTGATGAACTATAATATATCGGGGACATATATGATGATCCTTGAGATATTCGCGATGTTTGACACCACAAAAGTAGAAATCAAGAAGGAGCATCAATTGTTGATGGTTGGTGAAACCACTAGTTTCAAGAAGGGCAAGGGCAAGACGGGATACTTCATGAAACGGCAAATCAGCTGCTGTTCTAGTGAAGAAACCCAAAGTTGAACCCAAGCCCGAGACTAAGTGCTTCTGTAATAAGGGGAACGGTCACTGAAGCAGAATTACCCTAGATACTTGGTAGATGAGAAGGCTGGCAAGGTCGATAGAAGTATATTGGATATACATTGTGTTAATGTGTACTTTACTAGTACTCCTAGTAGCACCAGGGTATTAGATACTGGTTCGGTTGCTAAATGTTAGTAAACTCGAAATAAAAGGCTGCGGAGTAAACGGAGACTAGCTAAAGGTGAGCTGGCGATATGTGTTGGAAGTTTTTCCAAGCTTGATGTGATCAAGCATCGCACGCTCCCTCTACCATTGAGATTGGTGTTTGATTGAGCATAGACATGATTGGATTATGTCTATCGCAATACGGTTATTCATTTAAGGAGAATAATGGTTACTCTGTTTATTTGAATAATACCTTCAATGGTCTTGCACCTAAAACGAATGGTTTATTGAATCTCGATCGTAGTGATACACATGTTCATGCCAAAAGATATAAGATAGTAATGATAGTACCACCTACTTGTGGCACTGCCACTTAAGTCATATTGGTATAAAACGCATGAAGAAGCTCCATGTTGATGGATCTCTGGACTCACTCATTTTTGAAAGGATTGAGACATGCGAACCATGTTTGTTGGTAGATATGCATGAAGAAACTCTATACAAATGGATCGTTTGGACTCACTTGATTTTGAATCACTTGAGACATGCAAATCATACCACATGGGCAAGATGACTGAGAGCCTCATTTTCAGTAAAATGGAACAAGAAAGCAACTTGTTGGAAGTAATACATCTTGATGTGCGCAGTCCAATGAGTGCTGAGGCATGTAGTGGATATCGTTATGTTCTTACTTCACAGATGATTTGAGTAGACACTGAGTATATTTACTTGATGAAACATAAGTCTGAATTATTGAAAGGTTCAAGTAATTTCAGAGTGAAGTTGAACATCATCGTGACAAGAGGATAAAATGTCTATGATATGATCATAGAGATGAATATCTGAATTACGAGTTTAGCACAGAATTAAGACATTGTGGAAATTGTTTCACAACCAATACAGCCAGGAACACCATGGTGTGATGGTGTGTCCGAACATCATAACTGCACCCTATTGGATATGATGCATACCATGATGTCTCTTATCGAATTACCACGATAGTTTATGGGTTAGGCATTAGAGACAACCACATTCACTTTAAAAAAAAGGGCACCACGTAATCCCGATGAGATGACACCGTATGAACTATGGTTTGAGAAACCTAAGCTGTCATTTCTTAAAAGTTTGGGGCTGCAACGCTTATGTGAAAAGTTTCAGGCTGATAAGCTAGAACCCAAAGCGGATTAATGCATCTTCATAGGACACCCAAAACAGTTGGGTATACCTCATGTCTCAAATCCGAAAGCAATAAGGGATTGTTTCTAGAATCGGGTCCTTTCTCGAGGAAAAGTTTCTCTTGAAAGAATTGAGTGGGAGGATAGTGGAGACTTGATAAGGTTATTCAACCGTCTCTTCAACTAGTGTGTGGCAGGGCACAGGGAGTTGTTCCTATGGCACCTACACCAATTGAAGTGGAAGCTTATGATAGTGATCATGAAACTTTAGATCAAGTCACTACCAAACCTCGTGGGATGACAAGGATGCGTACTACTTCAGAGTGGTACGTAATCCTGTCTTGGAAGTCATGTTGCTAGACAACAATGAACCTACGAGCTATGGCGAAGCGATGGTGGGCCTGGATTCCAAAATGGCTTGAGACCATATAATCCGAGAGAGGATCCATATATGAAAACAAAGTGTAGACTTTGGAATAACTACTTGATGGTCGTAAGGCTGTTAGGTACATATGGATTTTAAAAGGAAGACAGACAATGATGGTAAGTGTCACCATTGAGAAAGCTCGACTTGTCGTTAAGATGTTTCCCGACAAGTTCAAGGAGTTGACTACGATGAGACTTTCTCACTCGTAGCGATGCTAAGAGTCTGTTGGAATTATGTTAGCAGTTACTGCATTATTTATGAAATCATGCAGATAGGATGTCAAAAACATTGTTTCCTCGACGATTTTCTTGAGGAAAGGTTGTATGAGATACAACCGGAAGGTTTTGTCAATCCTGAAAGATGCTAACAAGTATGCAAAGCTCTAGCAATCCTTCTAAGGACTGGAGTAAGCATCTCGGAGTTGGAATATACGCTTTGATGATGATCAAAGATTTTGGGTTTATGCAAAGTTTATAAGAAACTTGTATTTCCAAAGAAGTGAGTGGGAGCACTATAGAATTTCCGATGAGTATATGTTGTTAACATATTATTGATCGGAAATGATGTAGAATTTCTGGAAAGCATGCGGAGTTATTTGAAAAGTGTTTTTCAATGGAAAACCTGGATTAGGCTACTTGAGTATTGAGCATTAAGATCTATAAGGATAGATCAAAACGCTTAATAGTACTTTCAAATGAATACATACCGTGACAAGATTTTGAAGGAGTTCAAAATGGATCGGCAAAGAAGGAGTTCTTGGCTGTGTTATAAGGTGTGGACATTGAGTAAGACTCGAAACCTGACCGCAGCAGAATAGAGAGAAAGGACGAAGGTCGTCCCCTATGCTTTAGACATAGGCTCTACAGTATGCTATGCTGTGTACCGCACCTGATGTGTGCCTTGCCACATATCTGGCAAGAGGGTACAAAGGTAATCTAGGAGTAGATCACCAGATAGTGGTCTAAATTATCCTTAGTAACTAGTGGACTAAGGAATTTTCTCGATTATGGAGGTGGTAAAAGAGTTCGTCGTAAAGGGTTACGTCGATGCAAGCTTAACACCTATCCGGATAGCTCTGAGTAGAGATACCGGATACGTATAATGGAGCAACAATTTATAATAGCTCCAAGTGGAATAGTTATTTGGAATAGCTCCAAATAGAACGTGGTAGCTGCATCTGGGAGATTACATAGAGATTTGTAAAGCATACACGGATCTGAAAGATTCAGACCCGTTGACTATAACATCTCTCACAAGCATAACATGATCAAACCCAGAACTCATCGAGTGTTAATCGCATGGTAATGTGAACTAGATTATTGACTCTAGTAAACTCTTTGGGTGTTAGTCACATGGGGATGTGACCTTGAGTGTTAATCACATATCGATGTGAACTGGATTATTGACTCTAGTGCAAGTGGGAGAATGTTGGAAATATGCCCTAGAGGCAATAATAAATTAGTTATTATTATATTTCCTTTTTCATGATAATCGTTTATTGTCCATGCTAGAATTGTATTGATAGGAAACTCAGATACATGTGTGGATACATAGACAACACCATGTCCCTAGTAAGCCTCTAGTTGACTAGCTCGTTGATCAATAGATGGTTACGGTTTCCTGACCATGGACATTGGATGTCGTTGATAACGGGATCACATCATTAGGAGAATGATATGATGGACAAGACCCAATCCTAAGCATAGCACAAGATCGTGTAGTTCGTATGCTTAAGCTTTTCTAATGTTAAGTATCATTTCCTTAGACCATGAGATTGTGCAACTCCCGGATACCGTAGGAGTGCTTTGGGTGTGCCAAACGTCACAACGTAACTGGGTGGCTATAAAGGTGCACTACGGGTATCTCCGAAAGTGTCTGTTGGTTGGCACGAATCGAGACTGGGATTTGTCACTCCGTGTGACGGAGAGGTATCTCTGGGCCCACTCGGTAGGACATCATCATAATGTGCACAATGTGATCAAGGAGTTGATCACGGGATGATGTGTTACGGAACGAGTAAAGAGACTTCCCGGTAACGAGATTGAACAAGGTATCGGGATACCGACGATCGAATCTCGGGCAAGTATCGTACCGCTAGACAAAGGGAATTGTATACGGGATTGATTAAGTCCTTGACATCGTGGTTCATCCGATGAGATCATCGTCGAACATGTGGGAGCCAACATGGGTATCCAGATCCCGCTGTTGGTTATTCACCGGAGAGTCATCTCGGTCATGTCTGCATGTCTCCCGAACCCATAGGGTCTACACACTTAAGGTTCGATGACGCTAGGGTTATAGGGAATAGATATACGTGGTTACCGAATGTTGTTCGGAGTCCCGGATGAGATCCCGGACGTCATGAGGAGTTCCGGAATGGTCCGGAGGTAAATATTTATATATGGGAAGTCATGTTTTGGTCACCGGAAAAGTTTCGGGGTTTATCGGTAACGTACCGGGACCACTGGGAGGGTCCCGGGGGTCCACCAAGTGGGGCCACCAGCCCCGGAGGGCTGCATGGGCCAAGTGTGGGAGGGGACCAGCCCCAGGTGGGCTGGTGCGCCCCCCACAAGGGCCCAAGGCGCCTAAGGGGAGGAGGGGGGCAAACCCTAAGGGCAGATGGGCCTTAGGGCCCATGCCTGGTGCGCCTCCCTCTCCCCCTCCACCTGGCCGCCACCTAGATGGGATCTGGGGGCTGCCGCCACCCCTAGGGAGGGAACCCTAGGTGGGGGCGCAGCCCCTCCCCTTCCCCTATATATACTTGAGGTATTGGAGGCTGCAAGACACACGAGATCCTCTCCCTCTTGGCGCAGCCCTACCTCTCTTCCTCCTCGTCTCTTGCGGTGCTTGGCGAAGCCCTGCTGGAGTACCACGCTCCTCCACCACCACCACGCCGTCGTGCTGCTGCTGGATGGAGTCTTCCCCAACCTCTCCTTCTCCCCTTGCTGGATCAAGGCGTAGGAGACGTCACCGGGTTGTACGTGTGTTGAACACGGAGGTGACGTCCGTTCGGCACTAGGATCTTCGGTGATTTGGATCACGACGAGTACGACTCCATCAACCCCGTTCACTTGAACGCTTCCGCTTAGCGATCTACAAGGGTATGTAGATGCACTCTCCTTCCCCTCGTTGCTAGATTACTCCATAGATTGATCTTGGTGATGCGTAGAAAATTTTGAATTTCTGCTACGTTCCCCAACACCAAGTGCATGAAGCTCATTTGTGATGTCAGTGAGGTGATCAAACGTCAGCTGAACATTCTCATTGTCATTTCTCTTGAAGCGGTTGAAGAGATTGCGAAGAACACTGATCCTTGAGTCCCTCTGGGTTGAGACGCCTTCATTGACCTTGGAGAGCCAGTCCCAGACTAGCTTTGCTGTTTCCAGAGTACTCACCCGGCCATACTGTTCTTTGCTCAGATGACCACAGATGATGTTCTTGGTAGTAGAATCCAGTTGAATGAACTTCTTGACATCAGCTGGGGTGACGCCTTCACAAGCCTTGGGAACGCTGTTCTTGATGAGATACCAAAGGTCGACATTAATGGCTTCAAGATGCATGTGCATCTTATTCTTCTGGCAAGGGTAATCAGTGCCATTGAAGACAGGGCACGCACCGAAGACTTTGATTATCCATGCAGTTGACATAGCTAAAACTCTAGGTGGTTAAACCGAATCACACAAAACAAGGGAGCACCTTGCTCTGATACTAATTGAAAGTGCTAGTTATCAACTAGAGGGGGTGAATAGGCGATTTTTATGGAAGTCTTCAAAACATAGGGGCTTTGAAGACAAACAGTAGAGATGAACCTATTAATATGCAGCGGAAGGTGGACTACACTAGACAAGCCATAGTCAAGTAACCAATGAAGTGAAAGTACGAAGACTATCAGCAGCTAGGTAGAATGGATCAAGAAGGAAGATAGTATGAAGCCAATCAACAACAATCTTCACTCAGTGAAGTCAATCAGATCATGCAAGCAGACAATGACTTCACGAAGACAAACTGTAAGCAAAGAGAGAGGTAAGGATAGAACCAGTTGCTTGGTGAGGACAGGTATTTGTTGGACCAGTTCCAGTTGTTGTGACAACTGTACGTATGGTTAGGGAGGCTAAGATTCAACTCAGAAGACCGCATCTTCACCTTATTCCCCTTGAGCTAAGGACACACAGTCCTCGCGCAATCACTCTGGTAAATCTTCAAGGTAGACTTCCAAACCTTCATAGACTTCGTTCACTAGCAATCCACAATGACTCTTGGATGCTCAGAACACAACGCCTAACCGGCTGGAGGATTCACAATCCTCAAGTGTAACAAGTCTTCAGGTCACGCGGACAGAAAGACTTCAGTGATGCCTAACATTATTTGGCTCTGGGTGTTTAGGGCTTTGTCCTCGCAAGGATTTCTCTCTCAAAGGCTTCGAGGTGGGTTGCTCTCAAACGACAAAAGCCATGCACTAACTCTGAGCAGCCACCAATTTATGGTGTAGGGGGTGGGACATTTATAGCCACGAGGCAACCCGACCTGATTTGTCTGAAATGACCCTGGGTCACTAAGGAACTGACACGTGTCCAACGGTCAGATTTCAAACACACGTGGCAGCTTGACTTGGGCTACAAGTAAAGCTGACTTATCCAGCTCTAGATAAGATTCGCTCTCATAGTCTTCACTCGAAGACATAGGATTTGGTTGAGCATCACTTCAGTCACTCTGACTTTGTTCACTTGGACCCCACTTAATAGTACGGTGGTTCCTATGACTCAACAAAGAAGAAAAGAAAACTACGAAACAACTATGTCTTCGCAATCCATAGTCTTCATACGATGTCTTCTCATGTCATAGTCTTCAATGTGAAACTCTTCACAGACCACCATTGTCTTCAATGTCTTCACACATTTTTAGGGGTCATCTCTGGTAGTTAAACCGAATCAATGAGGGACTACTACCTGTGTTATCCTGCAATTCTCACAAACACATTAGTCCCTCAACCAGGTTTGTCGTCAATACTCCAAAACCAACTAGGGTTGGCACTAGACACTACAAAAAAAGACAAATCCATGAAATTTTGGGCCAAACGAATTTTTTTCTGTCATACTTATGACACTTCTATGACGATAATTGTGGCAAAACCCGGTATCATCATAGATGTGGTGGGGTCCTACTTCTATGACAAAAACTCATGACAAAAATGGGCTTTTCGTCCTAGGCGGGCCGAAGATGCAGCTGCATGACATTCTTTGGGCCGTCCATGATGGAAAAAACCGTGGTATAAGCGAGGGCGAGGAAAATATTGGGGTGTTCCCGGTTACGGTGGGTGGTCGGGGCCGAGCAATGCGCGTTTCTCTCGTACACGCACATGCGTGGGTGCAAGGCGTTGGGCTCTAACTGAACCCGAGTGAGGCGTTGGGATCTAACTGAACCCGAGTGATTGCACTGCAGGCTACGTGTTACTGAACCCGAGAGATCGATCGATGGCTGTTAACTGAACCCAAGCGATCGATCGATGGCTACTGCTGCTAACTGAAGCCGATCGATGCTACCTCTGGATGAACAGTGAGCATTGCTGGGGGTTTGGATGAATAGTTCCCGGTGAGGGTGGATGAACAAGACCCCGTGGTGTTGCCTCTGGATGAACAGTGAGCGTTGCTGGGGGTTTGGATGAACAGTTCCCGGTGGGGTGAATGAACAGGACCCCGTGGTGTTGCCTCCGGATGAACAGGACCCCAATCGATCGAGCCGGTTGGGGCTGGATGAACAGGACCCCGTGGAGGGTTGGATGAATAGGACCACCCCGTGGAGGGCTGGATGAACAGTAGACGGTGGAGGGCTGGATGAACAGTAGCCTGTGGAGGGGTGGTTGAACAGGAGCCCGTGGAGAGGGCTGGTTGAATAGTAGCCGGTGGAGTAGCGCGCGGTGGAGGCTGGATGAACAGGAGCCCAAGGATAAACAGTTGCAGGTGGAGGCTGGAGGAGGTCGACGGTGAACATGTATAAGTCATGAACATGTATAAGTCATGTAGAAAGCAATGGCAATATACTAAACGATCGAATGCTAAGCTAATGGAATGGGTCAAGTCAATCACATCATTCTCTAATGATGTGATCCCGTTAATCAGATGACAACTCATGTCTATAGCTAGGAAACTTAACCATCTTTGATTCAACGAGCTAGTCAAGTAGAGGAATACTAGTGACACTTAGTTTGTCTATATATTCACACATGTACTAAGTTTTCGGTTAATACAATTCTAGCATGAATAATAAACATTTATCATAATATAAGTAAATATAAATAACAACTTTATTATTGCCTCTAGGGTATATTTCCTTCAGCATGCCACCACTAATCATGTCTTGAACATCATATCTCCTTGTTGGACAGCATGGCACCAGAGCATCGCCTGCTAGATCTCGTGATCTCTGCCAGAAAAGGTCATGCTTCTGAAGGCAAGCCACTGCCCGGCCATAGGAGGAGCATGCATGTTCTGAAGCAATTATCTTGACATTGTAGACCTAAGAATCATGCCAATAGAGTGAACTTCCATCTGTCAGAAGCCTGGAAGGACTATATGTACATAAGAAGCATGGATAAACTGAAGCAAAAAAATAGCTATCACAACATAAGTGAGACCAATTGGATGCACACAAATTTGACTAGAAGCACCTAAATCTGAAAATGATAGATAGCATGCTTGCCCTTGATAGCCAGGGGCAGACATTTGTCATCTTCAAACAAATTTTATGAAACCTAATTGTGTGTTTTGTGAAATTATATCAAATAAAAATGTGACGGAAAGGATGGAATCAAGGCATGACGTTTGGTATAAAATGCACTCTAACTAGATCGAAATTCGTAGATGGCGTAGCACGATCCATTACACATCAGATAGAACATAGATACACTCCACAAAATTCATCGAAGCATGCATCCACAATAATGCAAAGAAAATCAAGTGATTAAAATGAATCAATCATGAGATGAATTAAACCTGGGTCGGGTGAGTACGTACCAGAGGGGGGGTGTGACGCCTGGGATGCATGTGTACCTTCTTTGCCAATCCAAACGGTGCACCATGGATGAGACGGCAATGGGACAGGATCTGGCGGGGGACCAGGGTGGCGATAGGGATTACATGGTCGGCGGTGAGGGTAAGAAGCCGGAAAATAGTATAGTGGGTGCAATATTATTGTTAGTTGGAAGCATGAAATTTTGAAAGAAAAATATTCCGCCAACTGTCGATCATATTTGTGGATAATTCTCATCTTAGTTTGAAGCAGCGACGTCTCAAACTAGGGAATAAGCACAATTGCCTACATTTCATATCTATCGGTCATCAAATGATGTAAATACTCTGACTGCAAAATTGTTTGATGATTCACAACCCCTAATACCTGAACATAATAATACTAGGTAGACCAATGAGTACTCTGCGTTAGGTATTCCAAACTTATGTGACTATTCCTAGCAATACATGTACAAATGTAGTACTCCTAATTACAGGCTACCATGAATGCTATTTGTCTAAATTCAGAATGGAGGCCTATGCAACTAGCGAACATGACTCCAATAAAAATTGAGTCTAACTCAACTCAGCTAGACTAAAGATTACTGCTAACACCGAGCAGTCAATGAATTACAAATAAAATTGCTATGTGGCAATTGCAATTTAACAAAACAGGGACGGTCGATGCAGTGATATACCTTTGATTTTCAGTCAGAGGCGATGGGCAGTCAACAACTTACAGGAACTTACTTATAAAATGTTGGAAGCCCCCGTTGGTTCTCCTGCCATTGGGTCTGACTCTGGCAGCTGATTCATCCGATGGGCAACATGGTGAAGTACCAAATCGAAGTCGAGACGGCACATCTGCATGTGATATTTTTCAAAGTCGCATAAGTGGAGATGTCGTGGTATTTCTCATGGGGGGCTTGTGAGTCGACAGATGCCACAAGGGCTTAGTGTGTGGGTAAGACTGCTGCTGATAGGACCGGGAGCGGGTATGCGAGTAGCACGCGGTGGTTTACCTAGCTTCAGAGCTCTCCGGAGAGATAATACTCCTACTGCTGCATGTCTGAGTGTATCTATCTGGGGTGTACATCGGGCAGTACAAAGTGCTCCTGGAGCTGTATCTGGGATCAGCGCCAAGTGCATCTGATCTGGTATATTCCTATGTGAGGCATGCTAGTGGCCGGCCATGTATGGCCGTGGCTTGCGGCCGTGAGTGTGTGTGAGTGTCCCTCATCCTAGATGGATGGATGAGTGCCCCTTTTATAGTGTGGGCTAGCTTACTATGTAAGCTATGTGGGTAGGCATGGGTAAGGCATGGTGCATGTCATGCTTGTCCCCTGGGTCACTTCATAAATAGTGCCAGGGGACAAGTGACACTGTACATGATGTCGTCGCGGTACGGTTGTCTTGTCCGCGGTATGGCCGTCTCGTCGGTGTCTTGTCGATGTCGGGTCGGGCTGCAGTCGGCAGCCGGCTGGTTGGCGCAGTCGGCAGCCGACTGGTTGGCGCAGTCGGCAGCCGGCAGGCAGACCGAGGGGCTTTGCTAGCCCCGATGTCTTGAAATATCGTCTCGCCGTCTTCGGGGTATCCGTGTCCAATTACTCCGACAGTAGCCCCCAAGCCTCCGGGCAACTTGGCAAAGTTGGGCGGAGGTTTTTTTGGCAAATGTTCATGGAAATGATCATAAAAAAGGACAAAGTTAGTCCACGCAAATATATCATATGCTTGCTTTTAGTATTGCAAGTTTTTATGCGGAGGGTGCCGACTCGGTTTCGTCCGAGCCCCCTTAATCTTTTTCGTGTTCCCTCCGCTTTTTGGCTTGTGCTCTTGCTTGCCGAACAGCTGCTCTGCGGTCTGTGGCTAAGAGTGGGCCGCGAAGTGGAGTGTACAGTACTCAGAGTCTAGGAGCAGATTCAACCGAGTAGATACTTGTAAAGCTAAACGGCCGGGTCGCCCGAACGTTTTTCTTCCCGGGCGTTTTTCGCATGGGTGGCCTCCAGCGTACACTCTTGCTAGTCAGATAGCCGCTCTGCGGTCTGTGACTAAGAGTGGGCCTTTGGTACCGCGCATGGTACTAAGCCGTCTGCGGGAACTAACATCTCAGGCCAAGCGGCCAGCCCCCGGGACAACTCTGGCTGGCGTCGGGGCGAACAGTGACGCTACTGTAATAAAATGCGGAGACAGCCCCCGAGCATCACTCATGGTTATCCAAGCTTGCGTGGTGCAAAAAATATGTGGGTGAGGAGCTCACATTGATTTTCGTGTAGTCGCGGTCGTCGGAGACAGCCGGCGCGACTCGGCGCTCGCGGAGCGCGTCGGCGCACCCGCTGGGTGAAGCCTTCGCCCGGCCGGTCAGGCTCGACCGGCCAGGCGGCGAGGTGTCTTGCAACGCCCTTTTTCTTCTGCCAGCTGCTGACAGCCGGACAAAACTCTTCTCTTGTCTGCAATCTTCGCGGGGGCGCGTCAGCGCACCCGCTGGGTGTAGCCCCCGAGATTCGGGCCGACTGCTGAGCAGTCGGGCCGGATCTCCCGGCAACTACTTTGTCTTCTCTATCACGGGGGCACGTCAGCGCACCCCTTGGGTGTAGCCCCCGAGATTCGGGCCGACTGCTGAGCAGTCGGGCCGGATCTTCCGGCAACTACCTTGTCTTCTTTCTCGCGGGGGCGCGTCAGCGCACCCGCTGGGTGTAGCCCCCGAGATTCGGGCCGACTGCTGAGCAGTCGGGCCGGATCTTCCGGCAACTACCTTGTCTTCTTCTTTTTCTTCTTCAGACGGCTGGGCGGGCGGACCCCGACACAGCAGTCGGGCTCTTTGCAGCCGGCCAGGTAGCCAATGGTCGGACGCACATTTCTTTTCTCTCTCTTTGTTTTAAGCAGCCGGCTATGCGAGCGGCCCAGCCCACTTCTTTCCAGCCGGCCCCAAGGCAATCGGCCTCTTCTTTTTCTTTCTGTCCGGCTCCACGCGGCGAGCCGGACCCTCCTCTCTCTCTCTCTCTCTCTCTCTCTCTCTCTCTTTTTGGCAGCCGGCCGGCTGGGAACCCGGCCTGACTTTTCGGGCGGCCGGCTGGGCACCCGGCCACGCGAGCAGTCGGCCACCAGGCAATCGGCCTCTTCTTTATCTCTCTTTCACAGCCGGCTGTGGGCACTCGGCCACTTCTTTATCCGACTCCACGCGAGCAACCGGACTCCACCACTTTTCTCTTTTTTTAGCAGTCGGCTGGGCACCCGGCCACTTGAACAGCCGGCCCTTTGACTTGGTCAGTCGGATCTCGGGCAGCTGACCCTCTTTTTTCTTTCTTTTGCTTCTTCTCGTCTCCATCCGGCTAGCGAACTCGCAGGATGCAGCCGGGCATGGCGGGAGGTGGCAGCAGCCAGCGCCTGTGTTGCAGGGAAAGCAGGGCGGACCCGGCCGTCACAAGCCGGAGGCGGCGGAGAGCGGGACGCGGCCGGTCACGGGGCAGGCACCCAAAGCCGGCACGAAGCAGGTGGCCCAGGCATGGGGGGCCGACTGTGCGGCGAGCAGGAGTCGGCCACAGGCGGGCCGAGTGGCGGAGGCGCGTGGGAGCAGATGGGCGGCCGCCGTACCAGCGCAGGCGAGGCGGAGTCCGAGCTCGGGGGGGAGCACCCGGCCGCTGCCAGAGGCAGAGGTGGCCGGGGCGGAGCCGGCAGGCACAAAACACCCGACCGGGAGGCGCGAGCAACCGGCGTCGCCAGAGTGGCGAAGGCGGCGACGAGGCGCGGCAGCAGCCGGCCGAGGAGCCGTTTCCACAGCCGGCACGGACAGCAGAGCCGGCAGGCGGGTGGAACCAGGCGGCGAGGCGGGTGAGGAGGCGGCGCCGGTGTTGGTGGAGGGGCGTCCGGCCGGGCGCGCACGGGAGGCAGACCAGCGGCGCGGGAAGCCGGCCCGTCGCAGGACGGGTGGTAGAGGTGGCTCGGAGCAGGCGGCCACAGGCGGGGCGGACCCGGCGGTCGGGAGGCCGATGAGCAGCCGGCTGGCGGAGCACCTGGCCACGGGCAAGGCGGCCAGAGGGGCGCGGGAGGCGGCCAGGTGTGCGGAGCAGCGCAGGCGGCGGGGGCCAGAGCTGCAGGCAGAGATGGCGCTCGGGGCGCGGCCGCGCGGTAGAGGCGTCCGGGCATGCAGGCGGCTGGAGCCGGCGAGCCGGCCATCCGGCGTGGGAGCAGCAGGCGCGGACCCGGCAGTGGCGGCGAGCCGGCTGGACGGGATGCGGCCGCGGCAGGAGCGGAAGCCAGCCTCCACGGCGGCAGCCGACGCGGGCGAGGAGGCACGCGAGGGGAGCCGAGGCACGGCGCGCTGCGGGGCTCGGGAGGGAGAGCTCGCACGCAGGGCCTGCGTGTGCAGAGGCAGCGGCCTCCAGAGGAGCTTCGCGGGCAGTGCAGGGGCGCAGCCGGGGCGGTGTGTTAGCGGTGACTCTACGAGTGCGGCGGCGAAACTGCGGCTGCAGCAGAGCAGCGCGGGGTCGAGGTCGAGCCACTGTCCGGGCCGTTATCTGACCATTACCCGGCCAATATCTGACTGTTGTACAGAAAGTGTATGGGCAACGTATGAGTAGTGCACAGGGAACTTCTGGATTGCATCTGGACTATGCATGGGTGTATGGGGTAGTCTGGGTAGTACTTTGCTAGTGTATGGCCAATGGTTTGACTTGCATCTAGCTAGCTTTCATAGATGGTATGAGGAGCGAACGCATGTTTCAGCCGGAGCAAGGCACAACGCGGAGGGGAGCAGACGCGAGCGGCGCGTGGATGGACACCGCCAACCGAAACACGGCCCCGCGTGCGGCGCGCGCGGACGGGCGGCCGGCGTTGCGGTGGTGGTGAAGGAGGCAAGGCCGATGGCGAGGTCACGCCGCCCCTCACGGCCATTCCGGGGGCATGTCGATGTCGAGCCCCCGACCGCTATCGGCGAGGCGGCGCGACGCCGTGGTGGTGAAGACGAAGAGGCCGACAGCGAGGACGCGCCACCCCTCGCGGCCGCTCTGGGGGTGGGTCGATGTCGAGCCCCCGAGCGCTACCGGAGAGACGGCGCGACGCCGCGGCGGAGGCGATGAAGAAAAAAGGGGTCCCGCCCGGACAGCGAAACCAGCAGCAGCGTGGTAGCGTAGTAGTAGTACCGCCCCACGGTGGGCGCCAACTGTCGTGGTATTTCTCACGGGGGGCTTGTGAGTCGACAGATGCCACAAGGGCTTAGTGTGTGGGTAAGACTGCTACTGATAGGACCGGGAGCGGGTATGCGAGTAGCACGCGGTGGTTTACCCAGCTTCGGAGCTCTCCGGAGAGATAATACTCCTACTACTGCATGTCTGAGTGTATCTATCTGGGGTGTACATCGGGCAGTACAAAGTGCTCCTGGAGCTGTATCTGGGATCAGTGCCAAGTGCATCTGATCTGGTATATGCCTATGTGAGGCATGCTAGTGGCCGGCCATGTATGGCCGTGGCTTGCGGCCGTGAGTGTGTGTGAGTGTCCCTCATCCTGGATGGATGGATGAGTGCCCCTTTTATAGTGTGGGCTAGCTTACTATGTAAGCTATGTGGGTAGGCATGGGTAAGGCATGGTGCATGTCATGCTTGTCCCCTGGGTCACTTCATAAATAGTGACAGGGGACAAGTGACACTGTACATGATGTCGTCGCGGTATGGTTGTCTTGTCCGCGGTATGGCCGTCTCGTCGGTGTCTTGTCGATGTCGGGTCGGGCTGCAGTCGGCAGCCGGCTGGTTGGCGCAGTCAGCAGCCGGCAGGCAGACTGAGGGGCTTTGCTAGCCCCGATGTCTTGAAATATCGTCTCGCCGTCTTCGGGGTATCCGTGTCCAATTACTCCGACAGGAGAGCACCATGGGGTGGGGAGGAGCAATGGAACGAATCTGGGAGTCATCAGGCAGTAGGGGAACGGATCTGGAGAGTCTGATGTGTTTGATGTGCTGTTTGACGGCGAGGTGAGAAGGAGGCAGCAGGTGATCGCCGAGATCGGGGAGGCCGGGGTGATGCGGTTGGCGGTGACGATGGGAAGCTTCCTGAGAGGCGAGATGAGAAGGAGAGACGGGATATGGGCAAGTGATTAGGGATGAGTTATTACGCGAGGATGGTGCAGTTAATTAGCTCCTCTGCGGACGGGATAAGACGTATCTACACCGTAAGATTCTAATAGTATCAACGGTCACTGAGTGGTCTGAAGATGGTCTTCTATCAGACTATAGATAGAAAGTGTTTCCCATTTTTAAATAACAATGAGTTCGTCTTCAATTAATGCTTATTAATGCGTTTAGGACATGGTTAATGTTGGTCGGAACTTGATGCTAATCCATTGCAGCATGCGGTGCTAAAAATCACTTAGATGCCATCATCGTAGACTCAATTTCTACATACTGCACCGTGCAATTGGGTCACTAACATGTGAGCCAGCTTGCCAGTGGGCCCAAATTTCAGCAGTCCAACCGCACCCAACAGTATGTTAGAGTATCCCTACCCCCTCTAATTTCCATCTATGGCCAAGCAAGTATAAAAAGTTACAATTTTTCTAACATGTGGGTCGTACCTGGGAGGCTTGCGGGAGCTAAGTATTGGAGAGCAATTCATTTTCTTAGAGCATATATAACAGTAGGCCAAAACTTCGGCTATCTAAATCCAGTTTTAGGTGAGGAGAGAGAAGATTTATGTATGCAAAACAATTATGCCTTTACATCACACTTAAAACTGGATGCCTAAATTTCAGCTTCTACATAAGTCAAATAAATCTCGCACAAATGAATCAAAAATATTACTTAATTATTGCATGGTTCATCAATCCACAACCTCAAATTTAACATACTTATCCATCAAACATAACACAAAGTGCATCAAACATAACACAAAACATAGAAGTAGAGCTAGTGTGTTGTTACCCATTCCATATCCACCATCCCTCGATGAGATCTTGTTGAAGACTTTCATAAGTATTCACAACTCATATTTCTTGGTAAACTTGAAGAAAGTGTGGGTTGCGGTCTCCTCTCCTACACGGATGCGCCACCCTTCCGAGGAAGTCGTAGTTCGGTAATCCAAGTTTTGGCCACACTCATTTTCGATGATCATATTGTGCAAGATCACGATGTAACATCCTGGATGTAACTTTCCGTATTTGTAACTCCGACTCTTGCCATTTTCGGCTATGGGTTATGATATTCCTTTCGTGGTTGGGTTTTATCTTCGTTTTGCTTTTGTTCATGTCATGCATTTCATATCATGTCATCATGTGCATCTCATTTGCATTCATGTTCGTCTCATGCATCCGGTCCTTTTCCCCGTTGTCCGTTTCGCAATCCGACGCTCTCTCATGCACCCGTTGCACCCATCTAATCTTGTTTCGTGAGTGGGAGAAAAACATTCTTGGAATGGTTCATGATTTGTCGAGTGGCTTTGGTACATCACCGGTAGGCCGCCTGTCAAATTCCGTTCCATTTGGAGGTCGTTTGATGCCCCAACGGTTAACCGGGTAACCACAAAAGCCTTCTTTCCATTGCAGCCCAACACCCCTCCAAAATAGCCCAATAACCCATCTAAACTACTTCCATGCTCTCCGTCGTTGGATCACGATCGTGTGGGCGAAAACTGCACCTCATTTAGACACTCCTACCTCCCCCTACCTATAAATATGTGCCCCTCCCCGAAATTCCCGAGTCCAAACCCTAGCCTCGCTCCTCTCTCCGTGACGGACACGTCCGGACAGCGCCGGATGCGTCCGCCGCCGCGCCCACAGCCAATCAGGCTTCGCCACGTGTCACCCAGTGTCCCCGCCGCCGCGCGGCCCGGCGGACCCGGATCGGGCCAGCGCGAGCTCGCCTGCCCCCCCCCCCCGACCCTCGCCCCACTCCGCCGTCGCCTCACTCCGCCCTACCGTCGACCACCGCCGCGCCGCCAACGCTGCTCCGCCGCCTCGGTGCCCGACGCCGCCGTCTCGCCGGCGCCGCGCCAGATCCGCCGCCTCCCACCGGCTCCGGCGAGCCCCGCGCATCTCCGACCCGCCCACCGTCTCCTCCTACCCCGGCGCAACTTCGGCGAAGCTCCGGCCCTGCCTCGGGACGCGTGTCGCGGAACCCTAGATCCGATCCAAAGGTTGACCCCATTTTTCGCCTAAGTCCTTTTCCTTCGTGTAATTTTGATGCCCTCTTTGACATGATATATCTCCATGACCGTGACTCCAATTCATGCATATGATATGTCAAAATGTCTGCCTCGTCAAGCTCTTAATGTTAGTGGTTTGCATGCATGTTACTGTCCATATTGATGCCATTATCATCATTGCAAGAGTGCTATAAAATGTTAACTGCTGTTTGTTAATGGAACTTGATGATTTGTCTTTTTCGTTGCATTTTGTGTGTGCATCGTATGAGCATGATGTCTACGTGTTTTATGATCTCCATCATTCCATCTTTACAGGGGTGCAAGTATTGTATTTTTGTGATCTATGTGGTGACTAGCACAAGCATTCAAACTATGCTATGTGATGTTGCTGATTTCAGACACTTAGTTATTTTTGCTAAGTCTTTTCCTGTTACTTTTTGACGCCATGTAATCTTGTTGCTACCATGAGATCCATGCTTATTTTGAGTTATATGAGTAAGCATGTTTTGTAGATGTGGTATTGCTATGTCCATTCATGCCTCTGGTTGCAATTATGGAGTACTCTAGCATGTCAGTTCCTTGCTCTACTTTTGCTAAATATTATTCCTGGCAGATTGTTAACATGTTAATCCATATTGCCACGTGTTTTGCTAGTGATGTATGTACTCTATGAAATTGCTATTGCCATGCTTATCTTCTTGAATATGTCTACTTCATGTTTCTTACCTTGTCATGCCATGAAATGCTTTGTGGTGAGTGGCATGAGCTTGCAAAGTTGCTATCATGAATCTGTTTCTGCCATGTTCTGAAATTCCACCAAGTCTGAACCTGTTTATAAAACTTGCTATGTTTGCATGGGTACAATCATATTTTATGTGCCTTTTTGGCTAATATTCAGTAAGGGAGTTTTGTTAAGTGATCTTATTAGAATCATGCCATGCCTTTTTTTTTGCTATGTTATGATCTTGTAGCATGTTGTTTGCTTGCTCTAAACTTTGCTATATGATACTGTTTTGCCATGTTTAGTATTTTCTCTAAGTCTGTGAAGCTGATATCATTTGCTTTTTTGCCATCCATTTTGATCTTGTTCTAGTGAGAACTAGCTGGAGCTTAGTGTTCATGTTTTGAAGAGCTTCATGTGTACTTTATGCTCTTATGCTTTGTTGCTATGTTGGAGTGCATTAGCTTAGTTTCTTGTTGCATTCTAAGTGCTATCATGATGTTAATCATAGATTTGCATCATCCTTGTATTGCTTGTCATTTGCAAACCGTGCATCCGTTTCCGGTGATCCTTATATCGGTTTCGACCGAAATCGCCTCATCTTTCAAGCGGTATACTTTTTATGACAAGTTGATGCCTTAATCATTCTTTCCCTTCTGGAGCACGCATATGCATTGCATATCATATCTTGCATATCATGCCATGTATTGCATCATGTTGCTTGTGCATTGCACCATGATTGATTGTTGTTCCATTGCTTCTGTTCTTGCTTTGGGTAGAGCCAGGAGACGAGTGCGTGAACGATGAACCTGTTGAGTATGCTAACGAGGAGCAAACTTTCGACAACTCAGAGAACATTGCAGGCAAGATGACCATACCCTCGATATCACTTCTATCTTTGCTTGCTAGTTGTTTGTTCTATCGCTATGTCGCGCTACCTAACACTTGTTGTATTATGCCTCCCATATTGCCATGTTAAGCCTCGAACCCACCTTCCTAGCAAACCGTTGTTTGGCTAAGTTACCGCTTTGCTCAGCCCCTCTTATAGCGTTGTTAGTTGCAGGTGAAGCTGAAGTTTGTTCCATGTTGGAACATGGTTATGTTGGGATATCACAATATCTTTTATTTTAATTAACACATCTATATACTTGGTAAAGGGTGGAAGGCTCGGCCTTATGCCTCGTGTTCTGTTCCACTCTTGCCACCCTAGTTTCCGTCATACCGGTGTTATGTTCCTTGATTTTGCGTTCCTTACGCGGTTGGGGTTATGGGACCCCCTTGACAATTCGCTTTGAATAAAACTCCTCCAGCAAGGCCCAACCTTGGTTTTACATTTGCCTAACAACCTATAACTTTCCCTTGGGTTCTGCAGACCCGAGGGTCATCTTTATTTTAACCCCCCGGGTCAGTGCTCCTCTGGGTGTTGGTCCAAAACGGGCAGCCTGCGGGGCCACCTCAGGGAAACTTGAGGGTTGATTTTACTCGTAGCTTGTCCCATCCGGTGTGGCCTGAGAACGAGATACGTGCGACTCCTATCGGGATTTGTCGGCACATTGGGCGGTCTTGCTGGTCTTGTTTTACCATTGTCGAAATGTCTTGTAACCAGGATTCCGAGACTGATCGAGTCTTTCCGGGAGAAGGAATACCCTTCGTTGATCGTGAGAGCTTGTGATGGGCTAAGTTGGGACACCCCTGCAGGGTATAAACTTTCGAGAGTTGTGCCCGCGGGTATGTGGCAGATGGGAATTTGTCAATATCCGGTTGTAGAGAACCTGACACTTGACTTAATTAAAATGAACCAACCGCGTGTGTAGCTGTGATGGTCTCTTTTCGGCGGAGTCCGGGAAGTGAACACGGTTTGTGTTATGCATGAATTTAATTAGTTTTAGGATCACTTGTAGCTTCACGACCGTTGCGTAGCTTCTCATCTTACTCTTATTTGCGTATGTTAGCCACCATACTTGCTTAGCACTTGCTGCAGCTCCACCTCTTTACCCTATCCTACCCATAAGCTTAAATAGACTTGATCTCGTGGGTGTGAGATTGCTGAGTCCTCGTGACTCACGGATACTTCCAAACAGTTGCAGGTGCCGATGATACCAGTGTAGGTGATGCTACCAAACTCAAGTGGGAGTTCGACGAGGACCTTGGTCGTTACTATGTGTCGTTTCCTGATGATCAGTAGTGGAGCCCAGTTGGGATGATCAGGGATCTAGCATTTGGGGTTTATCTTCATTTTCTTTTGGATTTGACCGTAGTCGGTCTATGAGTGTATTTGGATGATGTATGAATTATTTATGTATTGTGTGACGTGGCGAGTGTAAGCCAACTCTATTTACCCTTGTCTTATTCATTACATGGGATGTTTGTGAAGATGACCCTTCTTGCGACAAAACCATCATGCGGTTATGTCTCTAAGTCGTACCTCGACACGTGGGAGCTATTGCCGCATCGTGGGCGTTACACACTGAAAGTGCTAGTTATCGACTATTGGGGGGTGAATAGGCAATTTTTATGGAAGTCTTCAAAACACGGGGGCTTTGAAGACAAACAGTAGAAATGAACCTATTAATATGCAGCAGAAGGTAGACTACACTAGACAAGCCATAGTCAAGTAACCAATGAAGTGAAAGTACGAAGACTATCAACAGCTAGGTAGAATGGATCAAGAAGGAAGATAGTATGAAGCCAAACAACAACTTCACTCAGTGAAGTCAATCAGATCATGCAAGCAGACAATGACTTCACGAAGACAAACTGTAAGTAAAGAGAGAGGTAAGGATAGAACCAGTTGCTTAGTGAGGACAACTGTTGTACCAGTTCCAATTGTTGTGACAACTGTACGTATGGTTAGGGAGGCTGAGATTCAACTCAGAAGACCGCATCTTCACCTTATTCCCCTTGAGCTAAGGACACACAGTCCTCACCCAATCACTCTGGTAAGTCTTCAAGGTAGACTTCCAAACCTTCACAGACTTCATTCACCGGCGATCCACAATGACTCTTGGATGCTCAGTACGCGATGCCTTACCGGCTGGAGGATTCACAGTCCTCAAGTGTAACAAGTCTTCAGGTCACGCGGACAGAAAGACTTCAGTGATGCCTAACACTCTTTGGCTCTGGTGTTTAGGGCTTTGTCCTCGTAAGTTAGGGAGTCCTGGATTAGGGGGTCTCCGGACAGCCGGACTATATCCTTTGGTCGGACTGTTGGACTATGAAGATACAAGATTGAAGATTTCGTCTCATGTCCGGATGGGACTCTCCTTGGCGTGGAAGGCAATCTAGGCAATACGGATATGTAGATCTCCTCCCTTGTAACCGACTTTGTGTAACCTTAGCCCCCTCCGGTGTCTATATAAACCGGAGGGTTTAGTCCATAGGACAACAGACAATCATACCATAGGCTAGCTTCTAGGGTTTAGCCTCTACGATCTCATGGTAGATCAACTCTTTTAATACTCATATCATCAAGAACAATCAAGCAGGACGTAGGGTTTTACCTCCATCAAGAGGGCCCGAACCTGGGTAAACATCGTGTCCCCTGCCTCCTGTTACCATCCACCTTAGACGCACAGTTCAGGACCCCCTACCCGAGATCCGCCGGTTTTGACACCGACATTGGTGCTTTCATTGGGAGTTCCACTGTGCCATCATCATAAGCGGGGATGGCTCGTCTCGTTGTCAAGGACAACATCAATTCTAGGGGAGCCCTGGTTGTAGGCCAAACTCTCCGACTAGGCGGCTTCGTCATGACCGCCCGCTCGGCTGTTGCACCGACGATGACTTCTCGGGTCATCGAAAATAGCCTCCACATCGGCTCAGAATTCACCGAGCAGATGGATCCAATAGAGCTCTCCTCTTTGAACGAGCTCTTGGATCGCATCGCCGCTCTGGGAGTCGCTACGAACTACGATCAGATCGGGCTTAAACCCAACCAAAGGGAGATTAACTCTCCGCCGGTCACCCATCAAATAGCGGTGGTGGAGGAGCAATGCGGCGGTTCTCCCTCTATCCTGAGGATGAACTATGTCCAGATTCCCGAACTCTCTGAGCCGGATACCCGCTCACGGGAGGACATCGCCCTAACCCTGAACCTAGAATCAGGTCGCATACCGAACTCGCGGAGCAACATCCCAGAGCCCGAATTTCCACGATCAGAAACTCCCCTGCCCCGGGATCTCAGATTGGGTCAAGTTTCGAACTTAAATCCACCCACCCACCCAGATACAAACGATCTTTCCAACATTAGGAAAGCGCCCCAAGAGACAGTACATCACTATTGGGCCAGATTCCTCCTTGTAATGAACAAGGTCAAGGACTGTCGCGAGGAAGACGCAATTTCATTCTTTTGCAACAATTGCACAGACAAGGGGATCCTCAACGCCATAAGTCGCCGTGACGTAGCACACTTCGCTGACTTGGCGGCCATAGTACGGAAGTACTGTGCGATGGAAAGCGCCTGGAAAACCCAAACACAATTTTGGGACAATCCGGCTCTGACAAAACCCCTAGTCCGAACTAAAAAGGTGCACTCTCATAAGTCACCCGACTCAATTACAAAGAAGCAAAAACCCACTACAGGGCATGGAACCGTATTGGAGGGATGGCTTAACGGGCCCTACAAGATTCATAGTACAGCAGATACCATATCAACACATAGCCTTAGAGCATGTTGGGTACTCCGGCAGGTGGCCAAGAGCGGTGAGGATCTCCTCATCCAGAACACCCCAGAACACCCTCCCGTGGATAACAATACAGTATTAACAGACTTCGAGACCTTCGCCTCAAATAATAGGCATAAGCGAGCACTCCGCATCCTTGCCGAAGTCTACCACGTAGCAGCACTAAATCCATGGAGCGACACGGCCATTACTTTCAATGCCAGTGACAAACCTAAATTCCGAACAGCCCGAGCACCAGCCGCTTTGGTCCTCAGTCCAATTGTGGACGGCTTTTGGCTCACTAAAGTGCTCATGGACGGCGGCAACGGATTAAACCTCATTTACGAGGAGACTCTTCAAAACATGGAAATAGACAGCAACCGTATTGAGCAAAGCACCACGACCTTCCGAGGAATCATCCCCAGTCGGGAGGCAGGTTGCGCTAGGAAAATCACACTAGATGTGGTATTCGGCACTCCGCAGAATTACAGGTCCGAACAAATCACATTCCAAGTGGCCCCGTTTAGCAGCGGATACCACGCCCTTCTAGGGCGGGAGGCATTCATGATTTTTCAAGCCATACCCCATTACGGGTACATGAAGCTCAAAATGCCCGGACCCAATGGAATCATCACTCTAGCTAGTGATCCGGACATAGCACTCCGCACCGAGAACAAAACAGCCGCACTGGCCCTCGAGGCATTATCAGAAGCCCTTGTGGCGGAGGAATTAACCGCGCTGCGCTCCACAGTGGACAGGGATGACGTGATACTAGACAAAAGATCCAAGTCCACCTCCTTTAAACCAGCAGATGAAATAGTCAAATTCCAAGTCCATCCAACGGACCCAACAAAAACAGCATCCATTGGGGCACAGCTAAACCCCGCCATAGACGCCGCACTACGGGAGTTCCTGTGCATGAATTGGGACATATTCGCCTGGCATCCTTAAGACATGCTAGGAATCCCACGCAGGTTGGCCGAGCATAGCCTTAACATTCTAAAAGGATTCAAGCCGGTCAAGCAGAATCTTCGGCGTTTCTCCGAACCTAAGCAACAATTCATGGGAGAGGATCTAGCCAAATTACTGGAGGCCAGATTCATTGGAGAAATAAAGCATCCGGACTGGCTAGCAAACCTGGTGATGGTGCCAAAGAAGGACAAATCTTGGCGCATATGCGTCGACTTCAAGGACCTTAATAAGGCTTGCCCAAAGGATCCCTTCCCCCTCCCTTGCATCGATCAAATTATCGACGCTACCACAGGACACGACTCATTGTGCTTCCTCGACGCATACTCCGATTACCACCAAATTAAGATGGCGGAGTCCGACCAAGCCGCAACGGCATTCATTACTCCATACGGCCCCTTCTGTTTTAACACAATGCCCTTCGGGCTCAAAAACGTCGGCGCAACGTATCAGCGCATGATTCAGACATGTCTGGAAAAGTAGATCGGCAAAACAGTGGAGTCATACAACGACGATGTGGTCGTCAAAACCAGACACGTTGACTCCTTAATAGACGACTTGAGGCTCATGTTCAACAATCTCCGAACATACGACATTAAGCTCAATCCGAAGAAATGCGTTTTCGGCGTACCCGCCGAAAAGCTCCTGGGCTTTATCGTCTCCAGCAGAGGAATTGAAGCAAATCCGGCCGAAATCTGGGCTCTGTCGCAGCTGGCTATCCCAACTGACCTCAAGCAAATCTAGAAGTTAACTGGATGTGTGGCGGCTTTAAGCCGCTTTATCTCCCGACTAGGAGAAAAGGCACTCCCCCTTTATCGCCTTCTTCGGCGCACCGAACACTTCGAGTGGACGGACGCAGCCACGGCTGGACTGGAAGAAATAAAAGCCATCCTGGCCACCAACCCAATCTTGGCCGCGCCAAATGTTGGCGAACCAATGCTATTATATATAGCGGCAACTCACCAAGTTGTAAGCGAAGTGCTCGCCGTCGAACGAGAGATGGACGGACATAAATTCCCACTTCAAAAGTCAGTATATTATGTATCCACCGTCCTCACTCCATGCAAATCATGGTACCCACATTATCAAAAGATAGCATACACGGTATTCATGGCATCCCGAAAATTACGACACTACTTTCAAGAGTGTTCAATCACGGTGGCCTCCGAAGTACCACTCAACGACAAATAAACAACCGCGATGCCACGGGTCGGATTGCCAAATGGGCTAATGAGCTCCTCCCATTCGACATAACATATAAACCACGGCGAGCCATTAAGTCGCAAGTACTGGCCGATTTCGTAGCCGAATGGACAGAAGCCGAACTCCCTAAAGAGTACGGCACATACTCCAATTGGATCATGCACTTCGACGCCTCTAAGATGTTGGCTGGTCTAGGGGCCGACGTCGTCCTGACGTCCCCCACCGGAGATACAGTACAATACGTACTCCAAATACTATATACCGACTCCAACAACACAGCCGAATACGAGGCCCTGTTACACGGTCTCCGGATGGTAGTTTCCATGGGCATTCAACGCCTGGAGGTGCGCGGGGACTCGAACCTCGCAATATCCCAAATAAATGGAGACTTCAACGCCAAGGATCCAAAAATGGCGGCATATCACAACGCCGTCCTCAAAATGTCAGCTTGGTTCGAGGGGCTTGAATTCCACCATGTGGCTCGGGAAAACAACCAGGCGGCGGACATCCTTGCCCGTATCGGTGCTAAACGCGACCCTGTCCCACCGAACATCTTCCTAGAAAAACTGTTTAAACCATCCGTGGTATGGGAAGGGGACACCGACAACAATAGTCCGGACATAGCCACAACCCCAGATACCGAACACTCGCACACAATAGGAGGCTCCGCCATCGAAATAACACCTTCAGCCCACGTAATAATGGTCGTCATCGCCCCATGGACAGAACCATTACTGGCCTACCTAACCAGGTAGGAACTACCCGAGGACCAAACTGAGGCACGCTGCATAGTGCGGCAATCTAAAGCCTACAAGGTCCACGAGGGAGAGCTTTATAAGAAAAGCACTACCGGAGTCCTTCAAAGGTGCATCCACGAAGAGGAAGGGCGGAAGCTTTTGGCAGAAATCCATGCCGGACTCGACGGCCATCACGCCGCAGCCCGGGCCCTTGTAAGCAAGGCCTTCCGTACAGGTTTCTATTGGCCGACGGCCTGGGCAGATGCACAGCATCTGGTCCAGCATTGTGTCGGTTGCCAGCTATTTGCAAACCAAAGCCATATGCCGCCAACCGCTCTCCAAACAATCCCCATTACTTGGCCCTTTGTGGTCTGGGGGCTTGATATGGTCGGACCCCTTAAAGGGGGAACCCATAAGAAAAAATACTTACTGTTCATGGTGGATAAATTCACCAAATGGATAGAAGCCAAACCTGTCAAAACGGTTGAATCCGGACCGGTGATAGACTTCATATCCGGGGTCGTACACCGTTATGGCAGCCCCCACAGCATCATCACTGACAACGGCACGAACTTTACAGCCGACGAGGTGAAACTTTGGTGCAGCGACATGGGCATCAGGCTCGATTATGCTTCTGTCTATCACCCGCAAACTAACGGTCAAGTCGAGCGAGTGAATGGTCTTATCATGAGCAGCATTAAACCTAGATTAGTGTGATCCTTAAAGGAGTCAAACACGCACTGGGTAGAGGAGCTCAACTCCGTACTATGGAGGCTGCGGACCACGCCGAATCGCACTACCGGATACACACTGTTCTTTATGGTGTACGGCGTAGAGGTGGTTCTGCCTTGCGACATAATTCATGACTCACCTCGAGTGCGCATGTACGAAGAAAAAGAGGCCGAGCTCGATCGTCAGGATAGTTTGGACGCCCTGGAGGAGGAGCACAACGTGGCAAAGGCCCGTTCCACATTTTATCAGCAACAGGCTCGAAGATATCAAAGCAGGGAAGTACGGGCCAAAACCTATAATGTTGGCGAACTAGTTCTACGCCTGCCGGAGAAGAAAAAGAACAAGCTCAAGCCCAAATGGGAGGGTCCCTTCATTATTGACCAAGTTCTGACCAGTGGAGCGTACCATCCACGGGATGCATCGGATAATCGACTCGAGCCAAACCCATGGAATGCAGCCAGACTCCGAAGATTCCACGCCTAGCGCCGGACTCTATGTTCGTCTCCTCACCTCCGTCAATTTTTTGCATATCTGTCTTTTCTCTCTTTCTCCCTTTTTACTCTCTTCAAGGCCCTTAAAGGCTATACTTGTGTCCTGGTTACACAATCTTGACGCGCTAACCGCGCTCATTATACCTGGGGGCTTCTTATACAGAAGCTTAATCTAACTATTTTCCTGGGCTTTACGTCCCACACATGTGTTATTCTTCGCATGTACCTTTTTCGCCATTATATGCATCGATATGACTTAAGTTTTGGCCAAGATGGGTTGCCTGGCTCTTGCATTTATGCCCTACGTTCCCGTTAATTCGGCTAGGGCATAAGGGGAGCACCTCTGTGATTGTTACTGCCGGGTCAGCCGAATGTGTACCTCAGACTGGGTTAAGCCGAAAGCTAGCGTTCTTAAGGGAATATTCGGTCGGTGAATAAAATACGACTTTTATCTAATTTGAAACATGCCCCCAGATGTTTATATCCTGCGTCTCTTTTCGCAGTTCGGACATGCACATTAGGGCATGCGTACCTAGGGAAAGGAACCCTTAACGGGACTATTCTCCCTGGAAGATGTTTCTTACTACCCATGTAATATAACATAACTAGTTGGGTACTTGTCTGTTCAAGCACTTATGACCCCTACGCCTGGTCTCCATGCATACCCCAGTTTTTACATAACCGAGCGGGTATTCGGATACACTCCGGACTATCGGGTCCAGAGGTCGAAGCGAAAAGGTCCGCCATGACAAATGATTTACAATCCGGCTAGGGACATTACATATGTCACTTGAATTACATAGTCGCTAAGACTGATTCAATTCTTCTTCTATACCATCCAACAGGCTGTCTAGCCTACAATCCTATTGGGAATACTTTGCGGCTAATTATACTTGATCATACACTAAACTAATGGGGATCTCTTTCCCATCAGGCCCCACAGGTCCGACCTCGGCCATGTGGTTCGAGTCCGCTTTGGTACAGTGCGTCTTCACCATAGCCCAGGCTTCCCTCGCACCTTGTCGGCAGGCGGATATCTTCCATAATCGAAAGCGCCGCCGCGCTCCCTTGAGTTTCTCTATAAGCTCCCCTATGCCTCCGGGCGGGGACGTGGATGGCCACAAGGCTTGGCAATACCCTGCATCACCTGCCGAACTTGTTTGTGCAGTTGTGAGAGCTCTGGTAGAAGATCACCCGAAGACCCGGGCATCTCCTCCGCGGGACGACCCGTCAGCATACCTGCAGACACAACTTTGTTAGCCAGCTTCTTCGCCGAACTCCTTTAAAAGTTCATTCAGGCACTTACTAAAAATGCCACACCGAAGCCGCTTATTCTCCTTCACTGAGTCCGCAATCTAGGCTCGGACATCTTTCAGTTCCACGCCCAGCCGGATATTGGCGTCTTGGAGATCATTTTTCTCCTGCCTGACTCGCATAAGCACGCACTCGCCAGCATTTCGTTGTCGATCATCACGTGCCGCATCCACCGCCACGGCCTCCGAATTCACTCCGAGGCTACCTGCAACATCTATTGTTAGGTTTCCATACATGCCGCATACTACCTGGTACCCGTATTCTTTGCAATGGAAACAAGTGTTACCAGAGGGACCCTTCTCGGACTCCTTCAACGCGGCAACAACGGCCCCTAGCTGGGCCTTTCACTCGTCCAGCTCCTGAGACAATTGGGAATTCTTCTCTATAAGAACCTGCACAAATAATGATCCTTAAATCAGTTGTGTCAACTGTTTCAAGTCTCAGGGGCTACTGATACATATAATCGTCAGATTTGCTTACCTGTATATCCCTTACATACTGGTCCGTGGCTCTGGCTAGACCATTTTGAGCGGCACGAATGTATGTGTCTCCGGAATTGAAGGCATCAAATGCCTCTGGCAAGAAACAAGTGTCACGGAGTACGGCCCGGCGACGCCTCTTATTCATGGCGCTCACCACTTTGGAATTTGTAGCGGATAGTCTGTCCACATCCTCTGTAGGAGGAACACCCGGCGTCTGCCCCGCGTTAGCTTCTGCCTCTATGTCCGGCTCTGGAGCCCGACTGGTCGAGGCATGATCGGCAACCTCTCCGGATATAGTCTGGCGAGCGTTTTTTCTGCTAGGAAACACGAACGGCATTATATTTTAGGAAAGACGACAACCACGGAGTGAGGTTTTGTGTCATACCTCTGTGACGGCGTCTCCGTCCTGACCGCCTTCCTTTTTGGCCTACCCGGCTTTGGTGCCTCTTGTTGGTGAGTTGCTGCGGATTCGGCACGGCGTCCCAAAGGCCTTCCCTGTAAAACACCATATGTGTACGGTAGGTGAAGTGCATAAAAGGGGATCCTTTTTGGGAGTTGGGACTTTGGTTTTTTTTACGTGCGACGCGGGGAGTAGTCCAGGATAGTCAGCCGTTATGGCCACCATGGCGTCATCACAGCTCAATTGATAGAATTGCCTGTCTATCAGCTCCAGGAATATGTCCGGATCCTCTTCGAGTCCGAGATCGAGGACCCGGTTAGGGTCCTCTGGTTGTGGAGGTGGGCTGTTGACCTCCCGTACAGCTTTTCGCAGTTCCTGCCGTGAAATGGCAGGGTGAGTACCTACGATGAAGAATGCGGGAAGGTTGGGAGTAAAGAGGTACAACTCACCCAGCTTGGAGGGTTGTACATGGAGAATCCATCCCGTGGCTTAATACGGATGAACTCCTCTTCCTCTCCCTTGAACAACTCGGACAGAATTTTTGCTAAAGCAGCAGCGGAGTCCGGTCCCTTGCGCCCGCAACGGGTGGCATCATCTTCCCCGTTAAAACACCACAGGGGGTGCCCTCGATATTGAAGTGGCTGCACCCCCCGCATTATGCATATTGACATAACCTCGGTTATTGTCAATCCTGATTGAGCCAGCGCTTTAATCCGGTTCATCAGGTAAAGGACTTCTCCGTTGTCTTCCTCCTAGGGGCTCCGTGGGCGCCAGCTTCGGTGTTTCTTCGGAGGAGCATTGCTGAACTCAGGAAGACCTCGCCGAATAGGGTCTGGAAGGGGGACGTCCTCCATGTAAAACCACTCCGAAGGCCAGCCTTCGGACGTCTTCTTCGGAGTACCGGACAGGTATCCGGTCTCGGCGATGCGCCATATTTCGGCTCCGCCCACTTGATAAAGCGACCCCTTCTGTGTGCGGGGCACAAGGCAGAATAGCCTTTTCCACAGCTCGAAATGAGCCTCGCAACCCAGAAACAACTCACAAAGGGCAACATAACTGGCGATGTGTAATATGGAAGCAAGGGTGAAATTATGCAGCTGGAGGCCGTAAAACTCCAGGAGCCCGCGGAGGAACGGATGAATTGGAAATCCAAGTCCCCTTAGTAAGTAAGGGACAAGGCATACCCGCTCCCCCTTAGAGGGACTGGGGAAGCTCTCCGCTTGCTCCCCGCCATTATAGGTGGCGAGCCCGGCTCGGAGGGGACCATATACGCTGGAGGGAGAAATCCCTGGGTCTGCAACTCTACTAATCGGCTGTGCAGGACGGAACACTTCTCCCAATCACCGGGCTTAGGGCTACGGGGGCGAGAGGAGGAGCTGCGGTGGCCGGCCATGATGGAATGGATTTTTCCGAGCGCGCTCCGATGGATTCTCGCCGTGGGAGGATGGTGTGGATTGGATCTAAGAATCCACATCCCTTTAATAGATGATTTATTTACCTGGCTAGGGGGCGAATGTCAAAACGCCCTGGCTCCTTGCATTCGCTCGACGCGTGGAAGATAGCCCTTATTGGGCGCAGAAGCCAAGAAGTCTAACATTTATGGGAGCCGGACACTACTTAGCAGATATTCAAGATTTGGAGAAGAACCCGCCTTGCAATGCCGAAGACAATACTGCGCGCCGGACTCATCGTCATTGAAGCCTGGTTCAGGGGCTACTGAGGGAGTCCTAGATTAGGGGGTCTTCGGACAGCCGGACTGTTGGACTATGAAGATACAAGATTGAAGACTTCGTCTCGTGTCCGTATGGGACTCTCCTTGGCGTGGAAGGCAAGCTAGGCAATACGGATATGTAGATCTCCTCCCTTGTAACCGACTTTGTGTAACCCTAGCCCCCTCCGGTGTCTATATAAACTGAAGGGGTTAGTCCGTAGGACAACAGACAATCATACCATAGGCTAGCTTCTAGGGTTTAGCCTCTACGATCTCGTGGTAGATCAACTCTTGTAATACTCATATCATCAAGAACAATCAAGCAGGACGTTCGGTATTACCTCCATCAAGAGGGCCTGAACCTGGGTAAACATCGTGTCCCCTGCCTCCTGTTACCTTCCACCTTAGACGCACAGTTCGGGACCCCTACCCAAGATCCGCCGGTTTTGACACCGACAGCAAGGATTTCTCTCTCAAAGGCTTCGAGGTGGGTTGCTCTCAAACGACAAAAGCCGTGCACTAACTCTAAGCAGCCACCAATTTATGGTGTAGGGGGTGGGCTATTTATAGCCACGAGGCAACCCGACCTGATTTGTCCAAACTGACCCTGGGTCACTAAGGAACTGACACGTGTCCAACGATCCGATTTCAAACACACGCGGCAGCTTGACTTGGGTTACAAGTAATGCTAACTTATCCAGCTTTGGATAAGATTCGCTCTCATAGTCTTCGCTTGAAGACATAGGATTTGGTTGAGCATCACTTCAGTCACTTTGACTTTGTTCACTTGGACCCCACTTAACAGTACGGTGGTTCCAATGACTCAACAAAGAAGAAAAGGAAACTACGAAACAACTATGTCTTCGCAATCCATAGTCTTCATACGATGTCTTCTCATGTCATAGTCTTCAATGTGAAACTCTTCACAGACCACCATTGTCTTCAATGTCTTCACACATTTTAGGGGTCATCTCTGGTAGTCAAACCGAATCAATGAGGGACTACTACCTGTGTTATCCTGCAATTCTCACAAACACATTAGTCCCTCAACCAGGTTTGTCGTCGATACTCCAAAACCAACTAGGGGTGGCACTAGATGCACTTACACACACGACAACAATCATGATGTAATAATGGATATGTTGGTCCCAAAACTGATCCGGTCCTTGCACAATAGGAAAATGGGCTTGCAAAATCCCAAATGCCCTCTCCACATCCTTCCTAGAAGCTGCTTGAGCATTATGGGAATGAAGTTGTTTCTTACTTTGGGGGTTGAGAATTGGCTTCACAAAAGCCGCCCACTTTGGATAAATCCCATCCCTAGGTAGTAATCCATATTGTATGTGTGACTATTTGTTTGAAGCTCCACCAGTGGTGATTCCTCATGGTTAACCATGTAAATAGTGGTGATTCATGGAGCACATTGATGTCATTTCAAACTCCAAGCATTCCAAAATAGGCATGCAAAAACCATGTCTCTTGGTCTGCAACGACTTCAAGAATGATGGTGGGATCCTTCACTGTTGGAGATATGCCCTAGAGGCACTCATGTATGATGATATCTCCTATCTATTTATGGATTAATATATAGTCCATGGACATTATAAATGATGCGTGTCAACATGTGGCTTGTTTGTGAGACTATGCATTGTATGTTGATTGTTCTAAATGGCCCCTAGTCGAGAGGTTTGTGTGGACTCGCAACCGACTAGACTAGCACTTAAAAAGGTGGATGGACCGAAAAAATCTGGAGTCGGATTCAACATAGTCGAATTCGAGTGCAAATAAGGTCTGAGTCAGACAAACGCAGCGACATGTAATTTGTTAGTCTCTACTACGACATGTGTTCTATGTACTAGTCCTGAGGTTGGCGCATCGATTCAAGATGGTGACCAACCTGCTTTGGGTTGATCAAACGCTACCCCATAATTGGGTTGCTATAAAGGTCAGTATAAGGCTTGTCTACATCCATGACATGGTCGAGCAAGATGGGATTTCCGCCTCTGACTAGAGACATACTCTTGAGCCCCTCGTGTGATGTGACCGGCTAAGCATGGCCATGCGACATGGATTATGAGATAATCGAGTTTCGGCAGTACGGATCACGATACAAGAAAGAGGTCGGGCTGGAACAAGGATGACATATTCGCATTGAGACCTGAAACAGACATCATGAGGCAAAAGGAACATGAGTTAGATACGTTTTACAAGTTCATTGAACTGGCTTCATCGGACACTTGGATTCAACACATATTGCCAGAAGCCGCTACCGACTGGACGAGCCGGATGCGATCCGACTTGCGACCAAGTGGATGAAAACCTGAGGGGTCGCGCATATAAGTAAAGGGACATGTGAGGCCGAATCTGACTTCAATAGTCGAATGTGATCAGCCTTCAATAGTCGGATGTGATCAGACTTCAAAGGTCGGATGTGATTCCGCCTGGACTTGGATCTAGGCCAAACAGATTTTGGGCATTAGGATCCATGCAGGGCCATGTGATGAGCCTGCAATGGAAGTCTATACATAGTAGATGTGAGGTGCAACAGAAGTACCAATTGATTGCTTCGATGCCGTCATTAAGGCTTTACATGTGTTGCAACTAGCCACCTCTACTCACCACCCAGTTGTGCAATCAGACCTAATAGCCTGCTACAGGACATTCCTCCTACATGCGTGCTACCTCTTGAGCACTGCGTTGGTTTTCCCCGAAGAGGAAGGGATGATGAAGCAGAGTAGCGTAAGTATTTCCCTTAGTTTTTGAGAACCAAGGTATCAATCCAGTATGAGGCTACGCGCGAGTCGCTCGTACCTGCACAAAAAAAATAAATCCTCGCAACCAACGCGAATAGGGGTTGTCAATCCGTACACGGCCACTTACGAGAGTGAGATCTGATAGATATGATAAGATAATATTTTCGGTATTTTTGTGATAAAGATGCAAAGTAAAATAAAGGCAAAGTAAAAAAGCAAAGGAAATAACTAAGTAGTAGGAGATTAATATGATGAAGATAGACCCGGGGGCCATAGGTTTCACTAGTGGCTTCTCTCGAGAGCATAAGTATTCTACGGTGGGTGAACAAATTACTGTTGAGCAATTGACATAATTGAGCATAGTTATGAGAATATCTAGGTATGATCATGTATATAGGCATCACGTCCGAGACAAGTAGACCGACTCCTGCCTGCATCTACTACTATTACTCCACTCATCGACCGCTATCCAGCATGCATCTAGAGTATTAAGTTAAAAACAGAGTAACACCTTAAGCAAGATGACATGATGTAGAGGGATAGACTCATGCAATATGATTAAAACCCCATCTTGTTATCCTCGATGGCAACAATACAATATGTGCCTTGCTGCCCCTACTGTCACTGGGAAAGGACACCGCAAGATTGAACCCAAAGCTAAGAACTTCTCCCATTGCAAGAAAGATCAATCTAGTAGGCCAAACCAAACTGATGATTCGAAGAGACTTGCAAAGATAACCAATCATACATAAAAGAATTCAGAGAAGATTCAAATATTGTTCATAGATAAACTTGATCATAAACCCACAATTCATCGGTCTCAACAAACACACCGCAAAAAGAAGATTACATCGAATCGTTCTCCACAAGAGAGGGGAGAACATTGTATTGAGATCCAAAAAGAGAGAAGAAGCCATCTAGCTACTAACTATGGACCCGTAGGTCTGAGGTAAACTACTCACACTTCATCGGAGGGGCTATGATGTTGACGTAGAAGCCCTCCGTGATCGATGCCCCCTCCGGCGGAGCTCCGGAACAGGCTCCAAGATGGGATCTCGTGGATACAGAAAGTTGCGGCGGCGGAATTAGGTTTTTGGCTCGGTATCTGATCGTTTGGGGGTACGTAGGTATATATAGGAGGAAGGAGTACGTCGGTGGAGCAATAGGGGGCCCACGAGGGTGGAGGGCGTGCCTGGGGGGGTAGGCGCGCCCCCTACCTCGTGGCCTCCACTTTTGTGTCTTGACGTAGGGTCCAGGTCTCCCGGGTCTTGTTCGTTGAGAAAATCACGTTCCCGAAGGTTTCATTCTGTTTGGACTCCGTTTGATATTCCTTTTCTTCGAAACCCTTAAACAGGCAAAAAAACAGCAATTTTGGGCTGGGCCTCCGGTTAATAGGTTAGTCCCAAAAATAATATAAAAGTGGATAATAAAGCCCAATAATGTCCAAAATAGTAGATAATATAGCATGGAGCAATCAAAAATTATAGATACGTTGGAGACGTATCAAGCATCCCCAAGCTTAATTCCTGCTCGTCCTCGAGTAGGTAAATGATAAAAATAGAATTTTTGATGCGGAGTGCTACTTGGCATAATTTTAATGTAATTCTTCTTAATTGTGGTATGAATATTCAGATCCGAAAGATTCAAGACAAAAGTTCATATTGACATAAAAATAATAATACTTCAAGCATACTAACTAAGCAATTATGTCTTCTCAAAATAACATGGCCAAAGAAAGTTCATCCCTACAAAATCATATAGTTTAGTCATGTTTCATTTTTGTCACACAAGAATGTTCTCATCATGCACAATCCCGATGACAAGCCAAGCAATTGTTTCATACTTCAGTAATCTCAAACCTATAAACTTTCACGCAATATGTGAGTGCGAGCCATGGACATAGCACTATGGGTGGAATAGAATATAATGAGGGGGGTTATGTGGAGAAGACAAAAAGGAGAAAGTTTCACATCAACGAGGCTAATCAATGGGCTATGGAGATGCCGATCGATTGATGTTAATGCAAGGAGTAGGGATTGCCATGCAACAGATGCACTAGAGCTATAAATGTATGAAAGCTCAACAAAAGAAACTAAATGGGTGTGCATCCAAATTGCTTGCTCACGAAGACCTAGGGCACTTGAGGAGGCCCATTGTTGGAATATACAAGCCTAGTTCTATAATGAAAAATTCCCACTAGTATATGAAAGTGACAAAACAAGAGACTCTCTATCATGAAGATTAAGGTGCTACTTTGAAGCACAAGTGTGGCAAAGGATAGTAACATTGTCCCTTCTCTCTTTTTCTCTCACTTTTTTGGGCCTTCTCTTTTTTTTATATGGCCTTTCTCTCTTTTTTATAATTCCTCACTTGGGAATGTTCTAGAAAGTGATGATCATCACACTTCTATTTATTTACAACTCAATGATTACAACTCGATACTAGAACAAAGGTGACTCTATATGAATGCCTCCGGCGGTGTACCGGGATATACAATGGACCAAGAGTGACATGTATGAAAGAATTATGAACGGTGGCTTTGCCACAAATACTATGTAGACTACATGATCATGCTAAGCAATATGACAATGATGAATGTGTCATGATGAACGGAATGGTGGAAAGTTGCATGGCAATATATCTCGGAATGGCTATGGAAATGCCATAATAGGTAGGTATGGTTGCTGTTTTGAGGAAGATATAAGGAGGTTTATGTGTGAAAGAGTGTATCATATCACAGGGTGTGGATGCACCGGCGAAGTTTGCGCCAACACTCAATGTGAGAAAGGGCAATGCATGGTACCGAAGAGGCTAGCAAGGATGGAAGGGTGAGAGTGCGTATAATCCATGGACTCAACATTAGTCATAAAGAACTCACATACTTATTGCAAAAATCTACAAGTCATCAAAAACCTCGGTACTACGCGCATGCTCCAAGGGGGATATATTGCTAGGAAAACACCATCGCTCGTCCCCGACCGCCACTCATAAGGAAGACAATCAAACAACACCTCATGTTTCAAATTTGTTACATAACGTTTACCATACGTGCATGCTACGGAACTTTGCAAACTTCAACACAAGTATTTCTCAATTACACAACTACTCAACTAGAACGACTTTGATATTATTACCTCCATATCTCAAAACAATCATCAAGCATGAAACTTCTCTTAGTATTCAAAACACTCTTAAGAAAATTTTACTAATCTTGAATACCTAGCATATTACAATTTTAAGCAAATTACCATGCTATTTAAGACTCTCAAAATAATTTAAGTGAAGCATGAGAGATCAATAGTTTCTATAAAACAAATCCACCACCGTTCTCTAAAAGATATAAGTGAAGTACTATAGCAAAACTATATAACTCAAAAGATCTAAGCGAAGCACATAGAGTATTCTAACAAATTCCAAATCATGCATGGCTCTCTCAAAAGGTGTGTACAGGAAGGATGATTGTGGTAAACTAAAAAGCAAAGACTCAAATAATACAAGACGCTCCAAGCAAAACACATATCATGTGGCGAATAAAAATATAGCTCCAAGTAAAGTTACCGATAGAAGTAGACGAAAGAGGGGATGCCTTCCGGGGCATCCCCAAGATTTGGCTTTTAGGTGTCCTTAGATTATCTTGGGGGTGCCATGGGCATCCCCAAGCTTAGGCTCTTGCCACTCCTTGTTCCATAATCCATCAAATCTTTACCCAAAACTTGAAAACTTCACAACACAAAACTTAAAGTAGAAAATCTCGTGAGCTCCATTAGCGAAAGAAAATAAAAGACCACTTCAAGGTACTGTAATTAACTCATTCTTTATTTATATTGGTGTTATACCTACTGTATTCCAACTTCTCTATGGTTTATAAACTATTTTACTAGCCATAGATTCATCAAAATAAGCAAACAACACACGAAAAACAGAATCTGTCAAAAACAGAATAGTCTGTAGTAATCTGTAGCTAGCGCAAGATCTGGAACCCCAAAAATTCTAAAATAAATTGCTGGACGTGAGGAATTTATCTATTAATCATCTGCAAAAATAATTAACTAAATAGCACTCTCCAAATAAAAATGGCAGCAGTTCTCATGAGCGCTAAAGTTTCTGTTTTTTACAGCAAGTGTAACAAGACTTTCCCCAAGTCTTCCCAACGGTTCTACTTGGCACAAACACTAATTAAACACAAAAAAACACAACGAAAACATATTCTAGATAAATTATCTATTGAATTACAGCAAGGATAAATATTGGGTTGGCTCCCAACAAGCGCTTTTCTTTAAAGCCTTATAGCTAGGCATAATATTTCAATGATGCTCACATGAAAGACAAGAATTGAAGCACAAAGAGAGCATCATAAAACATGTGACAAACACATATAAGTCTAACATACTTCCTATGCATAGGCATCTTATAGGCAAACAAATTATCAAGGCAAGCAAAAACTAGCATATGCAAGGAAGCGGAAAGAAACAATAGCAATCTCAACATAACGAGAGGTAATTTAGTAACATGAAAATTTCTACCAGCATATTTTCCTCTCTCATAATAATTACATGTAGGATCATAAGCAAATTCAACAAAATAGCTATCACAAAAATTATTTTCAACATGATCCACATGCATGCAAAGTTGACACTCTTCCGAAATAATGGGATTAACGTTAACTAAAGTCATGATCTCTCCAGACCCACTTTTATCAAAAAATTCACAAGATTGAACATTCTCCAAATATGTGGGATCTAAAGTTAACACTCTTACAAACCCATTTCAATAATATTGCAAACACTATTATCAATCTCATTTTCATCATGGGGCTTAAATAAATTTTCAAGATCAAAAGAAGAATCACCCCAATCATGATCATTACAACAAGTAGTAGACATAGCAAAACTAGCATCCCCAAGCTTAGGGTTTTGCATATTATTTGCACAATTGACATCAAGAGAATTCATAGTAAAATCATTGCAATCATGCTTATTATTCAAAGATCTATCATGAATCACTCCATAAAGTACTTCATCACAATTTTCAGATTCACGAATTTCAAGCAAAACTTCATAAAGATAATCTAGTGCACAAAACTCACTAGGAATTGGTTCATCATAATTGGATCTCTTAAAAAGATTAGCAAGCGGATGAGGATCCATAGATCTTAGGTTCTCTATTTAGTAATAAATAAAGAACTATTCCAACCACACGAGTATAAGACCCAAATAAGACATCAAAGCAAACGGGAAAGAGGGGGCGAATAAAACGGCAAGGGTGAAGTGGGGGAGAGGAAAACGAGAGGCAAATGGCAAATAATGTAATGCGGGAGATAAGGGTATGTGATGGGTACTTGGTATATTGACTTTTGCGTAGACTTCCCCGGCAACGGCGCCAGAAATCCTTCTTGCTACCTCTTGAGCACTGCGTTGGTTTTCCCCGAAGAGGAAGGGATGATGCAGCAAAGTAGCGTAAGTATTTCCCTCAGTTTTTAAGAACCAAGGTATCAATCCAGTAGGGGGCTACGCGCGAGTCCCTCATACCTGCACAAAACAAATAAATCCTTGCAACCAACACGAATAGGGGTTGTCAATCTCTACATGGCCACTTACGAGAGTGAGATCTGATAGATACGATAAGATAATATTTTTGGTATTTTTGTGATAAAGATGCAAAGTAAAATAAAGGCAAAGTAAAAAAGCAAAGGAAATAACTAAGTAGTAGGAGATTAATATGATGAAGATAGACCCGGGGGCCATATGTTTCACTAGTGGCTTCTCTCGAGAGCATAAGTATTCTACGGTGGGTGAACAAATTACTGTTGAGCAATTGACAGAATGGAGCATAGATATGAGAATATCTAGGTATGATCATGTATATAGGCATCATGTCCGAGACAAGTAGACCGACTCCTGCCTGCATCTACTACTATTACTCCACTCATCGACCGCTATCCAGCATGCATCTAGAGTATTAAGTAAAAACAGAGTAACGCCTTAAGCAAGATGACATGATGTAGAGGGATAGACTCATGCAATATGATGAAAACCCCATCTTGTTATCCTCGATGGCAACAATACAATACGTGCCTTGCTGCCCCTACTGTCACTGAGAAAGGACACCGCAAGATTGAACCCAAAGCTAAGCACTTCTCCCATTGCAAGAAAGATCAATCTAGTAGGCCAAACCAAACTGATAGTTCAAAGAGACTTGCAAAGATAACCAATCATACATAAAAGAATTCAGAGAAGATTCAAATATTGTTCATAGATAAACTTGATCATAAACCCACAATTCATCGGTCTCAACAAACACACCGCAAAAAGAAGATTACATCGAATAGTTCTCCACAAGAGAGGGGGAGAACATTGTATTGAGATCCAAATAGAGAGAAGAAGCCATCTAGCTACTAACTATGGACCCGTAGGTCTGAGGTAAACTACTCACACTTCATCGGAGGGGCTATGGTGCTGATGTAGAAGCCCTCCGTGATCGATGCCCCCTCTGGCGGAGCTCCGGAACAGGCCCCAAGATGGGATCTCGTGGATACAGAAAGTTGCGGCGGTGAAATTAGGTTTTTGGCTCGGTATCTGATCGTTTGGGGGTACGTAGGTATATATAGGAGGAAGGAGTACGTCAGTGGAGCAACAGGGGGCCCACGAGGTTGGAGGGCGCGCCTGGGGGGTAGGCGCGCCCCCTACCACGTGGCCTCCTCTTTTGTGTATCGACGTAGGGTCCAAGTCTCCCGGGTCTTGTTCGTTTAGAAAATCATGTTCCCGAAGGTTTCATTCCGTTTGGACTCCGTTTGATATTCCTTTTCTTCGAAACTCTAAAACAGGAAAAAACAGCAATTCTAGGTTGTGCCACCGGTTAATATGTTAGTCCCGAAAATAATATAAAAGTGGATAATAAAGCCCAATAATGTCCAAAACAGTAGATAATATAGCATGGAGCAATCAAAAATTATTGATAAGTTGGAGACGTATCAATGCGCGGATACCATTAGAGGAAAAACACTTGCATTGCACAACGAACATGTTCGAGGGAACCGTCGATCGACTGTTCGATGGAGATCACAATGAGGAGACAGCTCCGACGATGCATTGCTCTGACTCCTCTTCCACTTTGAGGATTGTGCGTCTAGTGGTAACCTCGTGATCTATCTCCTAAGCATGCTCCTGTGTGATCTGTGCAGTAGTTTTTTTTTTGTTATACAATAGTTGCATGATGCGTAGCCCACATGGCCGGTGAACTGACCATACCATGTTGCAAGGCAGTTCTTCCACGTCCAATGCATGCAATCAACTAAGACGAGAATCCTTGGAAATCCCCTTGCTTTGTTCATCTAAAATATCCTTCGAGTATCCTAAGCATTGTGTACTCTCAAATACTGTGGCCCAAAGACTTCAACCACCGCCTTCGCAAATGGCTTCACACACTTGATGAAAGTTCTCTCTCCCATTGCCAGGTGATCATCAACCAAATCTACAAGAATTGAGAGGTCATCATGTGCAGTGATGCAATGACCTTCTAGATATTGTTGTGTCCAAGGTCTTCGGTATAATTCCTTCTCTGCACGAAGAATTGATCATGCTCTTTGACGAAGTTGGCAATGTGGAAGAACTAATCCGGAGACATATGAACCAGCTTCAAAAGCATCGGTCTGGATACATCAGGTTTGCATAGATGCAATCAAACATGAGCTTATTAGGCGCTCTAGCCTCCTCCTACGAAATACCTCACGTCCGACAACAAAATTGCCATGTTTCGGCCGCTTGTTCTTCTCCATGCTGATCAACATGAAATTGAAAATGCCCTCATCTCCATCCCACTCATATTCGTCCTCGGAGGAGGAATCGTCATCTGAGCTAGAATCACGCCAACTCATATACATAATAGAACATATTCCATCACGAACAATCCCTAGCTCGCAAGAAATAAAAAGCGAAAAATACCTTAGGGGAATTCCTTCGGCCAAGATGGTCGCTTGATGCCTACCAAGGATGTCTAGAGGAGCCTGGGGGGAGCCAGGGGTGCAGCCAACCGATGCCCCCCCCGGTCCCGAGCATCAAGAATTCGGCACGGAGCTGCAGATGGGTCGCGATCGCGAGGGTCACGTGTGTGTCGCCCGAATGCTAACTGACCTTAGTGGGCAGCGGTGGGGTGGTGGTGGGGGGGTGGGGGTCAGCGGTTCTGGGTTGCAGCCTCTCGAGCTTCGGTGGCGTTCGCGGGGTGGCGGTGGCAACAACTGGCCAACTAGTGCAGGGCATGGTGATGATGGGGAAATTTCAGTTCGCATGGTTGACTTTCCGGGAACCGCTTTTGTGTTTTCTGGTAGAGTGGTAGAGTGGACCTATAGTTTGGTCTTGGGTATCAAAATTTAGGTGTACCATTTTTTATAGCTCCATGCAGTTTTAGGCCTGATGTTGGATTTAATTTGGGACTGTCTATTTGACATTTGACTGGTTTCAATTTGACAACATTCAAATTTCCTGACAAATGAACAGATGACACCTGTATGACCACAAAATCAGCCAACAACACAAAAGAGACATCAAAACGGGTCAGGGAAAACATCTGACCCGGTTCGCTGGACAACTAACCACTCCGGAAAAATCAGGGGCCAACACCTCTTGATCTCCACGACCACACAACACGTGTGCAGCTTGCAACGCATGAAAAGGGCCAAAACCTTCCCACAAACCACTCGACAGATCACACCTAATAGCATAAAAGAGCAAATCAAAAGGGAAGAAGAAGAAGGGGTAAGATGGAGGCGGCCATGGGAGAGGGGGGATGAGAAGAAGGGAGAGAAAACATAAATCAAAAGGGATTCGGAGAGGAGGATGTACCTGACATGGAGTAAGAAGGAAAAACTTCAAAGGGGATTCAGCAACATCCACAGGTCAGCAACTGTCCCAACTGCTCACCATCTTCTCTCTTCACCTCTCACATGAACAAATCAGGAGGAATTTATCTTCATCTACAAAGAGATAGATCAACATCAATTGTAATTATGGGAAATTTAAGAGACAACCCATGCCATCTGTCTGGATAACACCCTGATACCTAGGACACATTTCATCGACAACACCAGAGAAGAACTTCCCAGAATATCTAGTGGAAGTGGCACAAGGGAAATCACTAGATCGTTTCTGCCTCTAAAAAACAATAGCAAAAGTGAAACACATATCAAAACACATACAGTAGAACCAATAAGCAAATAAAACTTTGAAATACACAAGCAACAAAACTAAAAATAACATTTCAACCACTCAAAATATTTATTCAGATTACTACAAATTCCTTAGTAAAATACAAAACTTACGCATAAACTACACAAATACGGCTGAACACTCTAAAAACCATACTGCTTACATATGAATAACAAGAAGAAGAGCAAATGAAAAATGAAAAAAAGGAAATTCATGGGAATTATAGTACAACTCTAGGGGTAGATTACATTGTAACATATCTAAAAATACAGTGACTAAGAATTGGAATTACACTAGAAATCACATGAATATCACAGTGTAATGAAAACAGAGCAAACACATGAATTATGGTGTGAGCACATGAAAAATACTGCCAAATACATGATTAATCACACATGATTTACCAACGAAAAACCTACTAAAAGTACACATTAATACATGAGCTTACACTCTAATACAAAGGGAACTGGAAAAATCACTGGAGGGATCTAAGACTGATAACATAGGGCAATTGCAGGGCTACAACATTGGGGATTACAAAAAAATCACAATCAGGGACAGCACTGAAGAATCATACTACAAAAGAAATATAGTGTCGGATGTGGGGTTCTGGCTAACCCTTAAGGTTCGAACACTGGGGTGTGTGCGAAGTCTTTCCCTCCTACCGATCTACGCTTTAGATCGCTAAGATCTCGCGGACGAACTCGCAACACAGAAAGACATGGGGTTTATACTGGTTCGGGCCACCGTTGTGGTGTAATACCCTACTCCAGTGTGGTGGTGGTGGATTGCCTCTTAGGCTGATGATGAACAATACAAGGGAAGAACAGCCTCCTGAGGTTGAGGTGTTCTTGTGCTTTCGGACTTGTGTGTATCTCTGGGTCCGATGAGATCTCTCGATCAGGTCGGATCAAGCTAAGATGAGATGAGATCCGATCCCCTACTATGGTGGTGGCTAGTCCTATTTATAGAGGCCATGGTCCTCTTCCCAAATATCGAGCAGGAAGGGAGCCAACAATGGCGGGCAAATTTGAAGGGGGACAGCTAGTACAAGCTATCTTGACAAAAGCGGTCTTCGCTTGCGAAAAGCTCTGAGGTGACGCCGTCTTGGGCTCCACGGTGACCTCCGTCTTGCAGTCCATGGTCTTGGTCTTGTTGCACCGAAATGGCAACCTTTGCCTGATGCCTCCATACTCCGCGGCTGCGCTTGCCCCCTTTGCGCCAAAGAGGAAACAAGGATGATGCATGCGCTGGCGCCCGCCTGGTGTCGATCGTCATGGCTCACGTCACGAGAGCCTCGTGAGGTTCGCCTCGCCTTGATATCTCCGCCCCTCGCGAGCCTGCCTGACTAGGCCGCTCGGGATGAGGTCTTGCGTCGTCCGCCTCGCGAGGCTTGGACCCTCGCGAGGGTCTTGGATGCCTTGTTGATGAAGATGGGCCATACGGCCTGCTGTCTCAGCCACGCCATGGGCCGCAGGCAGGCAGGTCTGGGGACCCCCGTTCCCAGAACGCCGATAGTAGCCCCCGGGACCAAGGTGCGCTCGGGATTGGCTTCGCAACGAAGCCAAGGGTCAAGTTCGGAGCACCGCGGGCCCCCAAAAGCCTGCGGCCTCGGTCGACGCATGGCGGTTGATTGGACGTGGGTGTCTCCACTTCCCCACGCTGCCCTTGAATCCACCTGGCTATGCAGCCCCTGCGGCCTACACAGTTATTTTTCCTTCGCCATGCCTGGTTCTTCCAATCTCCTTGCTTCCTCGACGCCCTGCTCCGCCTTCCCAATCCGACCAGCGCTCCGCCCGCTTCACCGCCATGGCGCCGAAGCAAGCCCAAAAGGGGAAGAAACCTCTGTCCTCGCCAACTGCGCCTCCATCCTTCGAGCCGGAGCTCGGCCGGCCTCGGGTGCTCAACGACGAGGCCATGGGCAAGGTGCGGCCCATGCTCGCCTCCAGCTTCAACGAGTGGGGAGAGACACTGGCCTGTCCTGCGTCTCGCTCCAGCATGGCTCGGGCAGTCATCGAGGTTCTGATCTTCATTGACGCCCTCTGGGCTGGCCTGCTTCCTCCCTTCTCCGCCTTCTTCAATGCGGTGCTCGAGCACTATCAGATCCACATGCTCCATCTCGACCCTCAATCTGTGACCCTTCTTGCCGTCTTTGCTTTCGTGTGTGAGGCCATGGTGGGCATCACACCCTCCGTTGCACTCCTCCGCCACTTCTTCTCGCTGCATCTCACCGGTGCCCGGAAGAGCTTAGGGTGTGTGGGCTTCCAGGCCGTGGCTGCGATAGCAGGCATGGGGATCGACTTCTAGCTCCCTTTATCCATGAGCGAGTTCTGCATGCGATGGGTGTTTGTTGATGCTGGCGTGCTCAACCCTCTGCTCCAAGCTCCGGTGGGGCCTGCCATTCCAAACTCTGGCTGGGGCCATCAGAAGCTCACGAGCCCCTGCCTTGCCCCCGTCTGGGCTAGGCTGAGGTGGTTGAAGGACCTTGGCGTGACTGCGCCCTGCTACCTCTTGAGAACTGCGTTGGTTTTCCCCGAAGAGGAAGGGATGATGTAGCAAAGTAGCGTAAGTATTTCCCTCAGTTTTTGAGAACCAAGGTATCAATCCAGTAGGAGGCTACGCGCCAGTCCCTCGTACCTGCACAAAACAAATAAATCCTCGCAACCAACACGATAAGGGGTTGTCAATCCCTACTCGCCCACTTACGAGAGTGAGATCTCATAGATATGATAAGATAATATTTTTGGTATTTTTGTGATAAAGATGCAAAGTAAAATAAAAGCAAAGGAAAAAGCAAAGGAAATAACTAAGTATTGGGAGATTAATCTGATGAAGATAGACCCGGGGGCCATAGGTTTCACTAGTGGCTTCTCTCGAGAGCATAAGTATTCTACGGTGGGTGAACAAATTACTGTTGAGAAATTGACAGAAGTGAGCATAGTTATGAGAATATCTAGGTATGATCATGTATATAGGCATCATGTCCGAGACAAGTAGACCGACTCTTGCCTGCATCTACTACTATTACTCCACTCATTGACCGCTATCCAGCATGCATCTAGAGTATTAAGTTAATGAAAACAGAGTAACGCCTTAAGCAAGATGAAATGATGTAGAGGGATAAACTCATGCAATATGATGAAAACCCCATCTTGTTATCCTCGATGGCAACAATACAGTACGTGCCTTGCTGCCCCTACTGTCACTGGGAAAGGACACCGCAAGATTGAACCCAAAGCTAAGCACTTCTCCCATTGCAAGAAAGATCAATCTAGTAGGCCAAACCAAACTAATAATTCGAAGAGACTTGCAAAGATAACCAATCATACATAAAAGAATTCAGAGAAGATTCAAATATTGTTCATAGATAGACTTGAAAATAAACCCACAATTCATCGGTCTCAACAAACACACCGCAAAAAGAAGATTGCATCGAATAGTTCTCCACAAGAGAGGGGGAGAACATTGTATTGAGATCCGAAAAGAGAGAAGAAGCCATCTAGCTACTAACTATGGACCCATAGGCCTGAGGTGAACTACTCACACTTCATTGGAGGGGCTATGGTGTTGATCTAGAAGCCCTCCGTGATCGATGCCCCCTCCGGCGGAGCTCCGGAACAGGCCCCAAGATGGGATCTCGTGAATACAGAAAGTTGCAGCGGTGGAATTAGGTTTTTGGCTCGGTATCTGATCGTTTGGGGGTACGTAGGTATATATAGGAGGAAGGAGTACGTCGGTGGAGCAACAGGGGGCCCACAAGGGTGGAGGGCGTGCCTGGGGGGGTAGGCGCGCCCCCTACCTCGTGGCCTCCACTTTTGTGTCTTGACGTAGGGTCCAAGTCTCCCGGGTCTTGTTCGTTGAGAAAATCACGTTCCCGAAGGTTTCATTCCGTTTGGACTCCGTTTGATATTCCTTTTCTTCGAAACCCTTAAACAAGCAAAAAAACAGCAATTTTGGGCTGGGCCTCCGGTTAATAGGTTAGTCCCAAAAATAATATAAAAGTGGATAATAAAGCCCAATAATGTCCAAAACAGTAGATAATATAGCATGGAGCAATCAAAAATTATAGATACGTTGGAGACGTATCAAGCATCCCCAAGCTTAATTCCTGCTCGTCCTCGAGTAGGTAAATGATAAAAACAGAATTTTTGATGCGGAGTGCTACTTGGCATAATTTTAATGTAATTCTTCTTAATTGTGGTATGAATATTCAGATCCGAAAGATTCAAGATAAAAGTTCATATTGACATAAAAATAATAATACTTCAAGCATACTAACAAAGAAATTATGTCTTCTCAAGATAACATGGCCAAAGAAAGTTTATCCCTACAAAATCATATAGTTTAGTCATGCTCCATTTTCGTCACACAAGAATGCTCTCATCATGCACAACCCCGATGACAAGCCAAGCAATTGTTTCATACTTTAGTAATCTCAAACCTATAAACTTTCACGCAATATATGAGCGTGAGCCATGGACATAGCACTATGGGTGGAATAGAATATAATGAGGGGGTTATGTGGATAAGACAAAAAAGGAGAAAGTCTCACATCAATGACGCTAATCAATGGGCTATGGAGATGCCCACCGATTGATGTTAATGCAAGGAGTAGGGATTGTCATGCAATGGATGCACTAGAGCTATAAATGTATGAAAGCTCAACAAAAGAAACTAAGTGGGTGTGCATCCAACTTGCTTGCTCACGAAGACCTAGGGCACTTGAGGAGGCCCATTGTTGGAATATACAAGTCAAGTTCTATAATGAAAATTCCCACTAGTATATTAATGTGACAAAACAAGAGACTCTCTATCATGAAGATTACGGTGGTACTTTGAAGCACAAGTGTAGCAAAGGATAGTAACATTGTCCCTTCTCTATTTTTCTCTCATTTTTTTATTTGGCCTTTTCTCATTTTTTATATGGCCTTTCTCTCTTCTTTTATAATTCCTCACTTGGGACAATGCTCTAGAAAATGATGATCATCACACTTCTATTTATTTTACAACTAGATACTAGAACAAAAAATGGCTCTATATGAATGCCTCCAGCGGTGTACCAGGATATGAAATGGACCAAGAGTGACATGTATGAAAGAATTATGAATGGTGGCTTTGCCACAAATACTATGTCAACTACATGATCATGCTAAGCAATATGACAATGATGAATGTGTCATGATAAACGGAATGGTGGAAAGTTGCATGGCAATATATCTCGGAATGGCTATGGAAACGCCATAATAGGTAGGTATGGTGCCTGTTTTGAGGAAGATATAAGGAGGTTTATGTGTGAAAGTGCGTATCATATCACGGGGTTTGGATGCACCGGCGAAGTTTGCGCCAACTCTCAATGTGAGGAAGGGCAATAAACGGTACCGAAGAGGCTAGCAAGGATGGAAGGGTGAGAGTGCGTATAATCCATGGACTCAACATTAGTCATAAAGAACTCACATACTTATTGCAAAAATCTACAAGTCATCAAAAACCTCGGCACTACGTGCATGCTCCTAGGGGGATAGATTGGTAGGAAAAGACCATCGCTCGTCCCCGACCGCCACTCATAAGGAGGACAATCAAATAACACCTCATGTTTCAAATTTGTTACATAACGTTTACCATACGTGCATGCTACGGGACTTGCAAACTTCAACACAAGCATTTCTCAATTTCACAACTACTCAACTAGCACGACTTTGATATTATTACCTCCATATCTCAAAACAATCATCAAGCATCAAACTTCTCTTAGTATGCAAAACACTCATAAGAAAATTTTACTAATCTTGAATACCTATCATATTAGGATTTTAAGCAAATTACCATGCTATTTAAGACTCTCAAAATAATCTAAGTGAAGCATGAGAGATCAATAGTTTCTATAAAACAAATCCACCACTGTGCTCTAAAAGATATAAGTGAAGTACTAGAGCAAAACTGTATAACTCAAAAGATATAAGCAAAGCACACAGAGTATTCTAACAAATTCCAAATCATGTATGGCTCTCTCAAAAGGTGTGTACAGAAAGGATGATTGTGGTAAACTAAAAAGTAACGACTCAAATCATACAAGACGCTCCAAGCAAAACACATATCATGTGGTGAATAAAAATATAGCTCCAAGTAAAGTTACCGATAGAAGTAGACGAAAGAGGGGATGCCTTCTGGGGTATCCCAAGCTTTGGCTTTTAGGTGTCCTTAGATTATCTTGGGTTTGCCATGGGCATTCCCAATCTTAGGCTCTTGCCACTCCTTGTTCCATAATCCATCAAATCTTTACCCAAAACATGAAAATTTCACAAGACAAAACTCAAAGTAGAAAATCTCGTGAGCTCCGTTAGTGAAAGAAAACAAAAGACCACTTCAAAGTACCGTAATGAACTAATTATTTATTTATATTGGTGTTAAACCTACTGTATTCCAACTTCTCTATGGTTTATAAACTATTTTACTATCCATAGATTCATCAAAATAAGCAAACAACACACGAAAAACAGAATCTGTCAAAAACAGAACAGTCTGTAGTAATCTGTAGCTAGCGCAAGATCTGGAACCCCAAAAATTCTAAAATAAATTTATGAACGTGAGTAATTTATCTATTAATCATCTGCAAAAAGAATTAACTAAATATCACTTTCCAAATAAAAATGGCAGCAGTTCTCGTGAGCGCTAAAGTTTCTGTTTTTTACAGCAAGTGTAACAAGACTTTCCCCAAGTCTTCCCAATGGTTCTACTTGGCACAAACACTAATTAGACACAAAAACACAACCAAAAAAGATTCTAGATAAATTATTTATTACTAAACAGGAGAAAAAATCAAGGAATAAAAACTAAATTGGGTTGCCTCCCAACAAGCGCTATCGTTTAACGCCCCTAGCTAGGCATAACAAGCAAGGATAGATCTAGGTGTTGCCATAATAATAAGATAGATCATTAAAACTCATTTCATATTCTCTATGTTCGGCAGCAAGTTTTCTTTGAGGCAAGCAAAAGTAATCAAAAGGGCTAAATTTAATGGGGCAAAAGTCCCCAAGATCAACCTTAGGAGGTATAGGTTCCTCCTTTGGTCCTTCGTATTGCACAACCAATTCATCATTGAAAGCATTCTTTTGACAGAACTTTGTGAGCCTAAATTCAAGAGAATATCCTAGTTCATTATTTCAAATAGCCAAATCATCATTAAGTTCAGAAATTCTATCAACTAAAACATTGTTAGGAACCCTTTTTCTAAGATTTTCATTGGAAGCAACATAGTCTAGAGATTGAAAACGCATTATTTCTTCTTGATCAAAGAGGATGGCCTCTATGGGAGGACAACAAGCGTCCACCCTACAATGCGCAAATATTTCTTTGGCCTCTTTTATTATGAATCTAAACTCATGAGCCAAAAAGATAGTAGCGGCATGCTTAACAGAAGAATGCTCAATATTAGAAAATTCTAGGAAAATCCTTTGTATGCAAGGGTACATGTGCATGAATTGTCTTTCAAGTTCAACTACAAGCATGGCAATAGCGTCCGCAAGACTACTAGTTCTATGAAGGATGGAACTACCCATAGAAGGTAAAGCACCGACACAAGTAAAGAAATCTTGAATAACTCCTTTTCCAATAATATTACCACTACCAACAAGGAATTTTTTTTGTATGTAAGATGGGTGGTTCTTTAGCAGGAGCATCAGAATTTTTCATGATATTATTATTGTCCATATCAACAATAATTTCCCCAATTTCAGACATAGAGGCAGAAGGTAAGGGACTAGCCATAACGACAAGCAAACGAACTAACGCACAAGCAAACAAAAAGCGGGCAAAAAGAGGCAAACAGGAAAGAGAAGGAGGATAGAGAGAGAGGGCGAATAAAACGGCAAGGGTGAAGTGGGGGAGAGGAAAACGAGAGGCAAATGGCAAATAATATAATGCGGGAGATAAGGGTATGTGATGGGTACTTGGTATATTGACTTTTGCGTAGACCTCCCCGGCAACGGCGCTAGAAATCCTTCTTGCTACCTCTTGAGCACTGCGTTGGTTTTTCTCGAAGAGGAAGGGACGATGCAGCAAAGTAGCGTAAGTATTTTCATCAGTTTTTGAGAACCAAGGTATCAATCCAGTAGGAGGCTATGTGCCAGTCCCTCGTACCTGCACAAAACAAATAAATCCTCGCAACCAACGCGATAAGGGGTTGTCAATCCCTACATGGCCACTTACGAGAGTGAGATCTGATAGATATGATAAGATAATATTTTTGGTATTTTTGTGATAAAGATGCAAAGTAAAATAAAAGCAAAGTAAAAAAGCAAAGGAAATAACTAAGTATTGGGAGATTAATCTGATGAAGATAGACCCGGGGGCCATAGGTTTCACTAGTGGCTTCTCTCGAGAGCATAAGTATTCTATGGGTGAACAAATTACTGTTGAGAAATTGACAGAAGTGAGCATAGTTATGAGAATATCTAGGTATGATCATGTATATAGGCATCATGTCCGAGACAAGTAGACCGACTCTTGCCTGCATCTACTACTATTACTCCACTCATCGACCGCTATCCAGCATGCATCTAGAGTATTAAGTTAATGAAAACAGAGTAACGCCTTAAGCAAGATGAAATGATGTAGAGGGATAAACTCATGCAATATGATGAAAACCCCATCTTCTTATCCTCGATGGCAACAATACAGTACGTGCCTTGCTGCCCCTACTGTCATTGGGAAAGGACACCGCAAGATTGAACCCAAAGCTAATCACTTCTCCCATTGCAAGAAAGATCAATCTAGTAGGCCAAACCAAACTAATAATTCAAAGAGACTTGCAAAGATAACCAATCATACATAAAAGAATTCACAGAAGATTCAAATATTGTTCATAGATAGACTTGATCATAAACCCACAATTCATCGGTCTCAACAAACACACCGCAAAAAGAGGATTACATCGAATAGTTCTCCACAAGAGAGGGGGAGAACATTGTATTGAGATCCAAAAAGAGAGAAGAAACCATCTAGTTACTAACTATGGACCCGTAGGTCTGAGGTGAACTACTCACACTTCATCAGAGGGGCTATGGTGTTGATCTAGAAGCCCTCCGTGATCGATGACCCCTCTGGCGGAGCTCCGTAACAGGCCCCAAGATGGGGTCTCGTGGATACAGAAAGTTGCGGCGGTGGAATTAGGGTTTTGGCTCTGTATCTGATCGTTTGGGGGTACGTAGGTATATATAGGAGGAAGGAGTACGTCGGTGGAGCAACAGGGGGGCCACGAGGGTGGAGGGCACACCTGGGGGGTAGGCGCGCCCCCTACCTCATGGCCTCCTCTTTTGTTTCTTGACATTGGGAACAAGTCCCTTGGATCACATTTGGTGAGAAAATCACGTTCCCAAAGGTTTCATTCCGTTTGGACTCCGTTTGATATTCCTTTTCTTCGAAACCCTGAAATAGGCAAAAAATAGCAACTCTGGGCTGGGCCTCCGGTTAGTAGGTTAGTCCCAAAAATAATATAAAAGTGGATAATAAAGCCCAATAATGTCCAAAACAGTAGATAATATAGCATGTAGCAATCAAAAATTATAGATACGTTGGAGACGTATCACGCCCATGGTGGTGAGGGAGTTCGTCAGGCGTCGAGTTGCTCCGTTTCAGCGCCATTCTCGCCCGATGTGGGACTTGCTCAGCAGACAGGACAACATGAGGGTTCAGCAGGAGGGGCTTCCTCTCGCTGCACGGCAAGCGGTGCTCACGGTCCTATCTGGTGTCCCTCTGCCGGACGAGATGCCCAGGAAAAGTTGCATGTTGTACCGCTGCGAGAACAAGGTCACCTTTGCCACGAACATGCCTTCCTTTGATGAGTGAGTGCTGCGCCCAATTGGCTCGGTGGGGCCCCTCGAGAATCCCGTCATCGTGGTCCCATTTTTTGCCGCCGGTGCCGAGCTCACCCCAGGTGACGGTGCGGGGGAGCGAGCGACGATGGTGGCCGGCTGCTCAGATGTTGAGGAGCACATGCCGAGCGGTGATCCGGGGGCATCGTCCTCGAGAGCTTGCGATGCCCCTCCTGAGGCGTCGGTCGCTGATGAGATGCGGCATGCGGCTCCCGAAGCCAAGGCTCCAGGAGCCTCGGGAGGTCGCAGCGAGAAAAGCCGGGCTGTTCGCCACAGCCGGGCTCCCCTGAGGCTATCCCTCTTGGTTCTTCTTTGGCTCCGCCACATGCCGGCCATCACGTCCAGCGCTTCGGTCGCCTTTGTGTGGACTTCGAGGAGCTCCGCAAGAGGAAGGGATCCCCTAGCGGCAACAACATCTTCGGGCCATTGAAGCGACAGAAGTACATCTCTATCGACGAGTAAGTACCTTATCTTCGTGATCTTCTGTGTGTCACCTTCCTTTCCTGACGATTGTCCCCCCAGGTCCCCTTCTGCTAAGGCGGTGAAATCTCCAGAGAAGCAGCTCCCTCTCGTCCCATCGCACCCGCCAAGCTCCAGCGCTACAGGTTCGGACGCCGCCCACGGCGTGGGGTCAGCCAGGGGAGTTGGTCCGTCATCAAGGCGCCCCGATCTTGCGCCTTCGTCGTCCTTTCTTCGCGGCCTTGCTCGGAGCGCAGTAGGCGTGCCAATGGCTCCTCCCTTGGTCACGGTTGGTAGCTGGCTAGCCTCGATCCTGGAGTCTTCTTCAAGCAGCGGGCCTTGTTCGGTTCGGGCCCTTTGTGAGGGTCAGCTGGCGCCTGGGGTCGTGTCAGCCCCTAGCCCCCAACCGGGAGGTGGTGCGCCACTTGATGGTCCACCCGCAGCCCCCGAGGTGGAGGATGAGGTGGGCCGAGCGTTTGAGCTCGAGCGCGAGCACAGCGTGGTCCGCCACGAGCTCTTCCAGGAGGCGATGGGCGTGATGAACCGCCTTGGTGAAGAGCTTGCTGGTGTCGACTCACATCTTGAGGCTGAAGGTCTTCGGTTGGTGGAGGAGCGGCACAAGCTGCGAGTGGCCATCAACCTTGGTCGTTATCATTGCGACCTCGAGAACGCCAAGGCTGAGGCGTCCCTCAAGATTGCCAATGAGGCCCACTCACGAGCTTTGGAAGAAGCTCATGAGGCCGATCACCGCCACGAGGCTACGGAGGAGCGCGCGTGGGAGCTCCAGGCCTGGAGCGCGTCCCTTGAGCAGCAGGTCGAGGCGCGTGGGGCCGCCCTTGCGTCGATGAGGGGGACGCCTGCAGAGGAAGAGGAGGTCTGATGTCTACTACACAACCTTCTTCTTGTAGACGTGTTGGGCCTCCAAGTGCAGAGGTTTGTAGGACAGTAGAAAATTTCCCTCAAGTGGATGACCTAAGGTTTATCAATCCGTACGAGGCGTAGGATGAAGATGGTCTCTCTCAAGCAACCCTACAACCAAATAACAAAGAGTCTCTTGTGTCCCCAACACACCCAATACAATGGTAAATTGTATAGGTGCACTAGTTCGGCGAAGAGATGGTGATACAAGTGGTATATGGATAGTAGATAAAGGTATTTGTAATCTGAAATTGTAAAAACAGCAAGGTAACTAATGATAAAAGTGAGCGTAAACGGTATTGCAATGCGTTGAAACAATGCCTAGGGTTCATACTTTCGGTAGTGCAAGTTCCCTCAACAATACTAACATAATTGGATCACATAACTATCCCTCAACATGCAACAAAGAGTCACTCCAAAGTCACTAATAGCGGAGAACGAACAAAGAGATTATGGTAGGGTACGAAACCACCTCAAAGTTATTCTTTCCAATAAATCGGTTGGGCTATTCCTATAAGTGTCACAAACAGCCCTAGAGTTCGTACTAGAATAACACCTTAAGACACAAATCAACCAAAACCCTAATGTCACCTAGATACTCCAATGTCACCTCAAGTATCCGTGGGTATGATTATACGATATGCGTCACGCAATCTCAGATTCATCTATTCAACCAACACATAGAACCTCAAAGAGTGCCCCAAAGTTTCTACCGGACAATCACGACGAAAACGTGTGCCAACCCCTATGCATAGGTTCATGGGCGGAACCCGCAAGTTGGTCACCAAAACATACATCAAGTGAATCACGTGATATCCCATTGTCACCACAGATACGCACGGCAAGACATACATCAAGTGTTCTCAAATCTTTAAAGACTCAATCTGATAAGATAACTTCGAAGGGGAAAGTCAATCCATTACAAGAGAGTAGAGGGGGAGAAGAAACATAAGATCCAACTATAATAGCAAAGCTCGCGATACAAAAAGATCGTAACACCTCAAGAATACGAGAGAGATATCAAACACATAGCTACTGGTACATACCCTCAGCTCGAGGGAGAACTACTCCCTCCTCATCATGGAGAGCACCGGGATGATGAAGATGGCCACCGGAGAGGGATTCCCCCTCCGGCAGGGTGCCGGAACGGGTCTAGATTGGCTTTTGGTGGCTACGGAGGCTTCTGGCGGCGGAACTCCCGACCTATTGTGCTCTCGGATGTTTTAGGGTATATGGAGATATATAGGCGGAAGAAGTACGTCAGGGGGCCACAAGGGGCCCACAAGGGTGGAGGGCGCGCCCAGAGGGGGTGGGCGCGCCCCCTACCTCGTGGCCTCCTCGAAGCTTCCTTGACGTAGACTCCAAGTCTCCCAGGCTTCTTCTGATCCAAAAATAAGTTCCGTGAAGTTTCAGGTCAATTGGACTCCGTTTGGTTTTTCTTTTCTGCAATATTCTAAAACAAGGTAAAAACAGAAACTGGCACTGGGCTCTGGGTTAATATGTTAGTCCCAAAAAATGATATAAAAGTGTATAATAAAGCCCATAAACATTCAAAACAGTAGATAATATAGCATAGAGCAATCAAAAATTATAGATACGTATCAGCATCCCCAAGCTTAATTCCTGCTCGTCCTCGAGTAGGTAAATGATAAAAACATAATTTTTGATGCGGAGTGCTACTTGGCATAATTTCAATGTAATTCTTCTTAATTGTGGTATGAATATTCAGATCCAAAAGATTCAAGATAAAAGTTCATATTGACATAAAAATAATAATACTTCAAGCATACTAACTAAGCAATCATGTCTTCTAAAAATAACATGGCCAAAGAAAGTTCATCCCTACAAAATCATATAGTTTAGTCATGCTCCATTTTCGTCACACAAGAATGCTCTCATCATGCACAACCCCGATGACAAACCAAGCAATTGTTTCATACTTTAGTAATCTCAAACCTATAAACTTTCACGCAATACATGAGCGCGAGCCATGGATATATCACTATGGGTGGAATAGAATATAATGAGGGGGTTATGCGGAGAAGACAAAAAGGAGAAAGTCTTACATCAACGAGGCTAATCGATGGGCTATGGCGATGCCCATTGATTGATGTTAATGCAAGGAGTAGGGATTGCCATGCAACGGATGCACTAGAGCTATAAATGTATGAAAGATCAACAAAAGAAACTAAGTGGGTGTGCATCCAACTTGCTTGCTCATGAAGACCTAGGGCACTTGAGGAGGCCCATTGTTGGAATATACAAGCCAAGTTCTATAATGAAAATTTTCCACTAGTATATGAAAGTAACAGAACAAGAGACTCTCTTTCATGAAGATCATGGTGCTACTTTGAAGCACAAGTGTGGCAAAGGATAGTAGCATTGTCCCTTCTCTCTTTTTCATTTTTTTTCATTTTTTGGGGGCCTTCTCTTTTTTTTATGGCCTTTCTCTCTTCTTTTTTTGGGCCTTCTCTTTTTTTATGACCTTTCTATTTTTTTATTCCTCACTTGGGACAATGCTCTAGAAAATGATGATCATCACACTTCTATTTCTTTATAACTCAATGATTACAACTCGATACTAGAACAAGATATGACTCTATATGAATGCCTCCAGTGGTGTACCGGGATTGCGATGATGCATGAGTGACATGTATGAAAGAATTATGAGAGGTGGCTTTGCCACAAATACTATGTCAACTACATGATCATGCAAAGCAATATGACAATGATGAAGCGTGTCATAATAAACGGAACGGTGGAAAGTTGCATGGCAATATATCTCGGAATGGCTATGGAAATGCCATAATAGGTAGGTATGGTGGCTGTTTTGAGGAAGATATAAGGAGGTTTATGTGTGACAGAGTGTATCATATCACGGGGTTTGGATGCACCAGCGAAGTTTGCACCAACTCTCAATGTGAGAAAGGGCAATGCACGGTACCGAAGAGGCTAGCAAGGATGGAAGGGTGAAAGTGCGTATAATCCATGGACTCAACATTAGTCATAAAGAACTCACATACTTATTGCAAAAATCTACAAGTCATCAAAAACCTCGGCACTACGCGCATGCTCCTAGGGGGATAGATTGGTTGGAAAAGACCATCGCTCGTCCCTGACCGCCACTCTAAGGAAGACAATCAAATAACACCTCATGTTTCAAATTTGTTACATAATGTTTACCATACGTGCATGCTACGGGACTTGCAAACTTCAAAACAAGCATTTCTCAATTTCACAACTACTCAACTAGCACAACTTTGATATTATTACCTCCATATCTCAAAACAATCATCAAGCATCAAACTTCTCTTAGTATTCAAAAAACACCTAAGAAAATTTTACTAATCTTGAATACCTAGCATATTAGGATTATTTAAACAAATTACCATGCTATTTAAGCCTCTCAAAATAATATAAGTGAAGCATGAGAGTTCATCTATTTCTTCAAAATAAAACTACCACCATGCTCTAGAAGATATAAGTGAAGCACTAGAGCAACAACAAACTACTCCGAAAGATATAAGTGAAGATCAATGAGTAGTTGAATAATTATGCAACTATGTGAAGAATCTCTAACATTTAATAATTTCAGATCTTGATACTTTATTCAAACAGCAAGCAAAACAAAATAAAATGGCATTCTAAGAATGGAAAACATCATGTGAAGAAGCAAAAACTTAGGATCAACCGAAACTAACCGATAGTTGTTGAAGAAGAAAGGTAGGATGCCAACCGGGGCATCCCCAAGCTTAGATGCTTGAGAATTCTTGAAATATTATATTGGGATGCCTTGGGCATCCCCAAGCTTGAGCTTTTGTGTCTCCTTAATTCCTCTCATATCACGGTCTCCCTAAATCTCAAAAGCTTCATCCACACAAAACTCAACAAGGACTCGTGAGATAAGTTAATATAAACCATTGCAAAAACCTTATCATACTCTACTGTAGCAAATCACTAAAATTATTGTTCAACATTCCATACTAAAGGCCTCTTCATATTTAATAGTCCTATCCTCAAATAGAATCATTAAAGAAGCAAACATATGCAAACAATGCAAACATAACAGCAATCTGCCTAAACAGGACAGTCTGTAAAGAATGCAGCAACATCCATACTTCCCTAGCTCCAAAAATTATGAAAGAAAATTCACACTGTAGTAAATTTATCAGATCTTAACATGCAAAAGGTTTCAATATTTTATCACATTCTGACTTTTCTAGGGAATTATTGCAACAGCGGTAAACTTTCTGTTTTCAAACAGCAACATGTGGGCTTCTAAAATAGGCAGAGTAAAGGCTATCAATGCCAATTTTATTGAAATAAAAGATGTGAAACATTGTTCTAAATAACAGAAAGCAAATCCTAACAAAATAAATTGACGCTCCAAGCAAAACACATATCATGTGGTGAATAAAAATACAGCTCCAAGTAAAGTTACCGATGAACGAAGATGAAAGAGGGGATGCCTTCCGGGGCATCCCCAAGCTTAGGCTCTTATTTTTCCTTGAATATTACCTTGGGGTGCCTTGGGAATACCCATGCTTAGGCTCTTGCCACTCCTTATTCCATAGTCCATCAAATCCTTACCTAAAACTTGAAAACTTCACAACACAAAACTTAACAGAAAACTCGTAAGCTCCATTAGTATAAGAAAATAAATCACCACTTAAAGGTACTGTAATTAACTCATTCTTTATTTATATTGGTGTAATATCTACTGTACTCCAACTTATCTATGGTTCATACCCTCCGATACTACTCATAGATTCATCAAAGTAAGTAAACAACACATGAAAAACAGAATCTGTCAAAAACAGAACAGTCTGTAGTAATCTGGATCAAATGTATACTTATGGAACTCATAAAATTCTCAAATAAATTGATGGACCTGAGGAATTTATATATTAATCATCTTCAGAAAGAATTAACTAAATATCTATCTCCAAATAAAAATTTCAGCAATTCTCGTGAGCGCTAAAGTTTCTGTTTTTTACAGTATGATCGCAAAGACTTCCCCCAAGTCTTCCCAAAGGTTCTACTTGGAACAAACACTAATTAAAAGCATAAAACCACATATAAACAGAGGCTAGATGAATTATTTATTACTAAACAGAAGCAAAAAGCAAGGAACAAAAATAAAGTTGGGTTGCCTCCCAACAAGCGCTATCGTTTAACGCCCCTAGCTAGGCATGATGATTTCAACGATGCTCACATAAAAGATAAGAATTGAAAAATAACGAGAGCATCATGAAGAATATGACTAGCACATTTAAGTCTAACATAATTCCTATGCATAGGGATTTTTTGAGCAAACAATTTGTGGGAACAAGAATCAACTTGCATAGGAAGGTCAAACAAGCATAACTTCAAAACTTTAAGCACATAGAGAGGAAACTTGATATTATTGCAATTCCTACAAGCATATATTTCTCCCTCATAATAATTTTCAGTAGCATCATGAATGAATTCAACAATATAACCAGCACCTAAAGCATTCTTTTCATGATCTACAAGCATAGAAAATTTACTACTCTCCACATAAGCAAAATTCTTCTCATGAATAGTAGTGGGAGCAAACTCAACAAAGTAACTATCATGGGATGGAAAATTGAAATCAAGAGGACAAGTTTCATTGTTATAATTATTCTTTAAAGCATACATGTCATCACAATAATCATCATAGATAGGAGGCATGCTTTCATCATAATAAATTTTCTCATCAAAACTTGGGGGACAAAAAATATCATCTTCATCAAACATAGCTTCCCCAAGCTTGTGGCTTTGCATATCATTAGCATCATGGATATTCTAGGAATTCATACTAACAACATTGCAATCATGCTCATCATTCAAATATTTAGTGCCAAACATTTTATACATTTCTTCTTCTAGCACTTGAGCACAATTATCCTTTCCATCATACTCACGAAAGATATTAAAAAGGTGAAGCGTATGAGGCAAACTTAATTCCATTTTTTAATAGTTTTCTTTTATAAACTAAACTAGTGATAAAACAAGAAAATAAAAGACTCGATTGCAAGATCTAAAGATATACCTTCAAGCACTCACCTCCCCGGCAACGGCGCCAGAAAAGAGCTTGATGTCTACTACACAACCTTCTTCTTGTAGACGTTGTTGGGCCTCCAAGTGCAGAGGTTTGTAGGACAGTAGCAAATTTCCCTCAAGTGGATGACCTAAGGTTTATCAATCCGTAGGAGGCGTAGGATGAAGATGGTCTCTCTCAAGCAACCCTGCAACCAAATAACAAAGAGTCTCTTGTGTCCCCAACACACCCAATACAATGGTAAATTGTATAGGTGCACTAGTTCGGCGAAGAGATGGTGATACAAGTGGTATATGGATAGTAGATAAAGGTATTTGTAATCTGAAATTATAAAAACAGCAAGGTAACTAATGATAAAAGTGAGCGTAAACGGTATTGCAATGCGTGAAACAAGGCCTAGGGTTCATACTTTCGCTAGTGCAAGTTCCCTCAACAATACTAACATAATTGGATCACATAACTATCCCTCAACATGCAACAAAGAGTCACTCCAAAGTCACTAATAGCGGAGAACGAACGAAGAGATTATGGTAGGGTATGAAACCACCTCAAAGTTATTCTTTCCAATCAATCCGTTGGCTATTCCTATAAGTGTCACAAACAGCCCTAGAGTTCGTACTAGAATAACACCTTAAGACACAACAAATCAACCAAAACCCTAATGTCACCTAGATACTCCAATGTCACCTCAAGTATCCGTGGGTATGATTATACGATATGCATCACAATCTCAGAATTCATCTATTCAACCAACACATAGAACCTCAAAGAGTGCCCCAAAGTTTCTACCGGAGAATCACGACGAAAACGTGTGCCAACCCCTATGCATAGGTTCATGGGCGGAACCCGCAAGTTGATCACCAAAACATACATCAAGTGAATCACGTGATATCCCATTGTCACCACAGATACGCACGGCAAGACATACATCAAGTGTTCTCAAATCTTTAAAGACTCAATCCGATAAGATAACTTCGAAGGGGAAACTCAATCCATTACAAGAGAGTAGAGGGGGATAAGAAACATAAGATCCAACTATAATAGCAAAGCTCGCGATACATCAAGATCGTATCACCTCAAGAACACGAGAGAGAGATCAAACACATAGCTACTGGTACATACCCTCAGCCCCGAGGGAGAACTACTCCCTCCTCGTCATGGAGAGCACCGGGATGATGAAGATGGCCACCGGAGAGGGATTCCCCCTCCGGCAGGGTGCCGGAACGGGTCTAGATTGGTTTTCGGTGGCTACGGAGGCTTCTGGTCGGTGGAACTCCCGATCTATTGTGCCCTTGGATGTTTTTAGTGTTGGAAATATGCCCTAGAGGCAATAATAAATTAGTTATTATTATATTTCCTTCTTCATGATAATCGTTTATTATCCATGCTAGAATTGTATTGATAGGAAACTCAGATACATGTGTGGATACATAGACAACACCATGTCCCTAGTAAGCCTCTAGTTGACTAGCTCGTTGATCAATAGATGGTTACGGTTTCCTGACCATGGACATTGGATGTCGTTGATAACGGGATCACATCATTAGGAGAATGATGTGATGGACAAGACCCAATCCTAAGCCTAGCACAAGATCATGTAGTTCGTTTGCTAAAGCTTTTCTAATGTCAAGTATCATTTCCTTAGACCATGAGATTGTGCAACTCCCGGATACCGTAGGAAGTGCTTTGGGTGTGCCAAACGTCACAACGTAACTGGGTGGCTATAAAGGTACACTACAGGTATCTCCGAAAGTGTCTGTTGGGTTGGCACGAATCAAGACTGGGATTTGTCACTCCGTGTAAACGGAGAGGTATCTCTGGGCCCACTCGGTAGGACATCATCATAATGTGCACAATGTGACCAAGGAGTTGATCACGGGATGATGTGTTACGGAACGAGTAAAGGGACTTGCCGGTAACGAGATTGAACAAGGTATCGGGATACCGACGATCGAATCTCGGGCAAGTATCGTACCGATAGACAAAGGGAATTATATACGAGATTGATTAAGTCCTTGACATCATGGTTCATCCGATGAGATCATCGTGGAACATGTGGGAGCCAACATGCGTATCCAGATCCCGCTGTTGGTTATTGACCGGAGAGTCATCTCGGTCATGTCTGCATGGTTCCCGAACCCGTAGGGTCTACACACTTAAGGTTCGATGACGCTAGGGTTATAGAGATATTAGTATGCGGTAACCCGAAAGTTGTTCGGAGTCCCGGATGAGATCCCGGACGTCACGAGGAGTTCCGGAATGGTCCGGAGGTAAAGATTTATATATGGGAAGTCTTGTTTTGGTCGCCGGAAAAGTTTCGCGCATTATCGGTATTGTACCGGGAGTGCCGAAAGGGGTCCGGGGGTCCACCTGCCCCGGGGGGCCACATGGGCTGTAGGGGTGTGCGCCTTGACCTATATGGTCCAAGGGCACCAGCCCCAAGAGGCCCATGCGCCAAGAGATAAGGGAAAGGAAGAGTCCTAAAAGGGGAAGGCACCTCCTAGGTGCCTTGGGGAGGATGGACTCCTCCCTGGCCGCACCCTTCCTTGGAGGAAGGGCCAAGGCTGTGCCCCCCCCCCTCTCCCTTGGCCCTATATATAGTGGGGGGAAGGGAGGGCAGCTGCACCTAAGCCCTGGCGCCTCCCTCTCCCTCCCATGACACATCTCCCTCCTCCCGCAACGCTTGGCGAAGCCCTGTTGGAATCCCACTACTTCCACCACCATGCCATCGTGCTGCTGGATCTCCATCAACCTCTCCTCCCCCCTTGCTGGATCAAGAAGGAGGATACGTCGCTGCTCCGTACGTGTGTTGGACGTGGAGGTGTCGTCCGTTCGGCGCTAGGATCATCGGTGATTTGGATCACGACGAGTACGACTCCATCAACCCTGTTCTCTTGAACGCTTCCGCGCACGATCTACAAGGGTATGTAGATCCACTCCTCCCTCGTTGCTAGATGAATCCATAGATAGATCTTGGTGACACGTAGGAAAATTTTGAATTTATGCTACGTTCCCCAACAGTGGCATCATGAGCTAGGTCTGTGCGTAGTTTCTATGCACGAGTAGAACACAAAGTAGTTCTGGGCGTTGATTTTGTTCAATATGCTTACCGTTACTAGTCCAATCTTTATTCGGTGGCATTGTGGGATGAAGCGGCCCAGACCGACCTTACACGTACTCTTACGTGAGACTGGTTCCACCGACTGACATGCACTAGTTGCATAAGGTGGCTAGCGGGTGTCTGTCTCTCCCACTTTAATTGGATCGGATTCGATGAAAAGGGTCCTTATGAAGGGTAAATAGCAATTGGCATATCACGTTGTGGTTTTTGCGTAGGTAAGAAACGTTCTTGCTAGAAACCCATAGCAGCCACGTAAAACATGCAAACAACAATTAGAGGACGTCTAACTTGTTTTTGCAGGGTATGCTATGTGATGTGATATGGCCAAAAGGATGTGATGAATGATATATGTGATGTATGAGATTGATCATGTTCTTGTAATAGGAATCACGACTTGCATGTCGATGAGTATGACAACTGGCAGGAGCCATAGGAGTTGTCTTAATTTATTTATGACCTGCGTGTCAACATAAACGTCATGTAATTACTTTACTTTATTGCTAACCGTTAGCTGTAGTAGTAGAAGTAATAGTTGACGAGACAACTTCATGAAGACACGATGATAGAGATCATGATGATGGAGATCATGGTGTCATGCCGGTGACGATGATGATCATGGAGCCCCGAAGATGGAGATCAAGAGGAGCAAAGTGATGATGGCCATATCATGTCACTATTTGATTGCATGTGATGTTTATCATGTTTATGAATCTTGTTTACTTAGAACGACGGTAGTAAATAAGATGATCCCTCATAATAATTTCAAGAAAGTGTTCCCCCTAACTATGCACCGTTGCGATAGTTCGTTGTTTCGAAGCACCACGTGATGATCGGGTGTTAGATTCTAACGTTCACATACAACGGGTGTAAGACAGATTTACACACGCGAAACACTTAGGTTGACTTGACGAGCCTAGCATGTACAGACATGGCCTCGGAACACAAGAGACCGAAAGGTCGAGCATGAGTCGTATGGTAGATACGATCAACATGAAGATGTTCACCGATGATGACTAGTCCGTCTCACGTGATGATCGGACACGGCCTAGTTGACTCGGATCATGTAATCACTTAGATGACTAGAGGGATGAATATCTGAGTGGGAGTTCACAAGATGAACTTAATTATCCTGAACATAGTCAAAAGGTCTTCGCAAATTATGTCGTAGCTCGCGCTTCAGTTCTACTGTTTAGATATGTTCCTAGAGAAAATTTAGTTGAAAGTTGATAGTAGCAATTATGCGGACTAGGTCCGTAAACTAAGGATTGTCCTCATTGCTTCATAGAAGGCTTATGTCCTTAATGCACCGCTCAGTGTGCTGAACCTCGAACGTCGTCTGTGGATGTTGCGAACATCTGACATACACATTTTGATGACTACATGATAGTTCAGTGCGTAATGCTAAATGGTTTAGAATTGAGGCACCAAAGACGTTTTTGAAACATCGCAGAACATATGAGATGTTCCAAGGACTGAAATTGGGATTTCAGGCTCGTGCCCACGTCAAGAGGTATAAGACCTCCGACGATTTTCTTAGCCTGCAACTAAGGGAGAAAAGCTCAATTGTTGAGCTTGTGCTCAGATTGTCTAAGTACAACAATCATTTGAATCGAGTGGGAGTTGATCTTCCAGATGAGATAGTGATTTTTCTCCGAAGTCATTACCACCAAGCTGCTAGAGCTTCGTGATGAACTATGATATATCAGGGACATATATGATGATCCTTGAGATATTCGCGATGTTTGACACCACAAAAGTAGAAATCAAGAAGGAGCATCAATTGTTGATGGTTGGTGAAACCACTAGTTTCAAGAAAGGCAAGGGAAAGAAGGGATACTTCATGAAACGGCAAATCAGCTGCTGCTCTAGTGAAGAAACCCAAGGTTGAACCCAAACCCGAGACTAAGTGCTTCTGTAATAAGGGGAACAGCCACTGGAGCAGAATTACCCTAGATACTTGGTAGATGAGAAGGCTGGCAAGGTCGATAGAAGTATATTGGATATACATTGTGTTAATGTGTACTTTACTAGTACTCCTAGTAGCACCAGGGTATTAGATACTGGTTCTGTTGCTAAGTGTTAGTAACTCTAAATAAAAGCTATGGAATAAACGGAGACTAGCTAAAGGTGAGCTGACGATATGTGTTGGAAGTGTTTCCAATGTTGATGATCAAGCATCGCACGCTCCCCCTACCATCGAGATTGGTGTTTGCGTTGAGCATAGACATGATTGGATTATGTCTATCGCAATACGGTTATTCATTTAAGGAGAATAATGGTTACTCTGTTTATTTGAATAATACCTTCAATGGTCTTGCACCTAAAATGAATGGTTCATTGAATCTCGATCATAGTGATACACATGTTCATGCTAAAAGATATAAGATAGTAATGATAGTACCACCTACTTGTGGCACTGCCACTTAAGTCATATCGGTATAAAACGCATGAAGAGGCTCCATGTTGATGGATCTTTGGGCTCACTTGTTTTGAAAGGTTTGAGACATGCGAACCATGTCTATTGGTGTATATGCATGAAGAAACTCCATGCAAATGGACCGTTTGGACTCACTTGATTTTGAATCACTTGAGACATGCAAATCATACCACATGGGCAAGATGACTGAAAGCCTCGTTTTCAGTAAAATGGAACTAGAAAGTAACTTGTTGGAAGTAATACATTTTGATGTGTGCAGTTCAATGAGTGCTGAGGCGTGTAGTGGATATCGTTATGTTCTTACTTCACAGATGATTTGAGTAGATGTTGAGTATATTTACTTGATGAATCACAAGTCTGAATTATTGAAAGGTTCAAGTAATTTCAGGGTGAATTTGAAAGATCGTCGTGACAAGAGGATAAAAGATCTATGATATGATCATAGAGATGAATATCTGAATTACGAGTTTGGAACAGAATTAAGACATTGTGGAAATTGTTTCACAACTAATACAGCCTGGAACACCATAGTGTGATGGTGTGTCCGAACATCATAACTGCACCCTATTGGATATGATGCATACCATGATGTCTCTTATCGAATTACCACGATAGTTTATGGGTTAGGCATTAGAGACAACCGCATTCACTTTAAATAGGGCACCACGTAATTCCGATGAGATGACACCATATGAACTATGGTTTAGAGAAACCTAAGCTGTCATTTCTTAGAAGTTTGGGGCTGCGACGCTTATGTGAAAAGTTTCAGGCTGATAAGCTCGAACCCAAAGCGGATAAATGCATCTTCATAGGACACCCAAAACAGTTGGATATACCTCCTGTCTCAGATCTGAAAGCAATAAGGGATTGTTTCTAGAATCGGGTCCTTTCTCGAGGAAAAGTTTCTCTCGAAAGAATTGAGTGGGAGGATGGTGGAGACTTGATGAGGTTATTGAACCGTCTCTTCAACTAGTGTGTGGCAGGGCACAGGAGTTGTTCCTGTGGCACCTACACCAATTGAAGTGGAAGCTTATGATAGTGATCATGAAACTTCAGATCAAGTCACTACCAAACCTCGTGGGATGACAAGGATGCGTACTACTTCAGAATGGTACGTAATCCTGTCTTGGAAGTCATGTTGCTAGACAACAATGAACCTACGAGCTATGGAGAAGCGATGGTGGGCCTGGATTCCAAAATGGCTTGAGGCCATATAATCCGAGAGAGGATCCATATATGAAAACAAAGTGTAGACTTTGGAAGAACTACTTGATGGTCGTAAGGCTGTTAGGTACATATGGATTTTAAAAGGAAGACGAACAATGATGGTAAGTATCACCATTAAGAAAGCTCGACTTGTCGTTAAGATGTTTTCCGATAAGTTTAATGAGTTGACTACGATGAGACTTTCTCACTCGTAGAGATGCTAAGAGTCTGTTGGAATTAGCGATTACTGCATTATTTATGAAATCTTGCAGATAGGATGTCAAAACATTGTTTCCTCGACGATTTTCTTGAGGAAAGGTTGTATGTGATACAACCGGAAGGTTTTGTCAATCCTGAAAGATGCTAATAAGTATGCAAAGCTCCAGCAATCCTTCTAAGGACTGGAGTAAGCATCTCGGAGTTGGAATGTATGCTTTGATGAGATGATCAAAGATTTTGGGTGTATACAAAGTTTATGAGAAACTTGTATTTCCAAAGAAGTGAGTGGGAGCACTATAGAATTTCTGATAAGTATATGTTGACATATTGTTGATCAGAAATGACATAGAATTTCTGGAAAGCATATAGGGTTATTTGGAAAGTGTTTTTCAATGGAAAGCCTGGATTAAGCTACTTGAACATTGGGCATCAAGATCTATAAGGATAGATCAAAACGCTTAATGGTACTTTCAAATGAGCACATACCTTGACATGATCTTAAAGGTGTTCAAGATGGATCAGCCAAAGAAGGAGTTCTTGCCTGAGTTGTAAGGTATGAAGTTAAGACTTAAAGCTCGACCACGGCAGAAGAAAGAGGAAGGACGAAGGTCGTCCCCTATGCTTTTGTCATAGGCTCTATACGGTATGCCATGCTAAGTACCGCACCTGATGTGTGCCTTGCCACATGTCTGGCAAGAGGGTACAAAGGTGATCCAGGAGTGGATCACAAGATAGCGGTCAAAAATTGTCCTTGGAGTAATAAGGACATGTTTCTCGATTATGGAGCTGATAAAGAGTTCGGCGTAAAGGGTTACATCGATGCAAGCTTTAACACCTATCCGAATGACTCTGAGTAGCAAACTGGATACGTGTAGTGGAGCAACCATTTAGAATAGCTCCAAGTGGAGCGTGGAAGCAGCATTTATAATATGACCTAGAGATTTGCGAAGTACATACAGATCTGAATGTTGCAGACCCGTTGACTAAAACCTCTCTCACAAGCAAAACATGATCAAACCCAGAACTCATTGAGGCTTAATCACATGATGATGTGAACTAGTTTAGTGACACTAGTAAACTCTTTGGATGTTGGTCACATGGCGATGTGACCTGTGAGTGTTAATCACATGACGATGTGAACTAGATTATTGACTCTAGTGCAAGTGGGAGACTGTTGGAAATATGCCCTAAAGGCAATAATAAATTAGTTATTATTATATTTCCTTGTTCATGATAATCGTTTATTATCCATGCTAGAATTGTATTGATAGGAAACTTAGATACATGTGTGGATACATAGACAACACCATGTCCCTAGTAAGCCTCTAGTTGACTAGCTCGTTGATCAATAGATGGTTACGGTTTCCTGACCATGGACATTGGATGTCGTTGATAACGGGATCACATCATTAGGAGAATGATGTGATGGACAAGACCCAATCCTAAGCCTAGCACAAAGATCGTGTAGTTCGTATGCTAAAGCTTTTCTAATGTCAAGTATCATTTCCTTAGACATGAGATTGTGCAACTCCCGGATACCGTAGGAGTGCTTTGGGTGTGCCAAACGTCACAACGTAACTGGGTGGCTATAAAGGTACACTACAGGTATCTTCCGAAAGTGTCTGTTGGGTTGGCACGAATCAAGACTGGGATTTGTCACTCCGTGTAAACGGAGAGGTATCTCTGGGCCCACTCGGCAGGACATCATCATAATGTGCACAATGTGACCAAGGAGTTGATCACGGGATGATGTGTTACGGAACGAGTAAAGAGACTTGCCGGTAACGAGATTGAACAAGGTATCGGGATACCGACGATCGAATCTCGGGCAAGTATCGTACCGATAGACAAAGGGAATTATATACGGGATTGATTAAGTCCTTGACATCGTGGTTCATCTGATGAGATCATCGTGGAACATGTGGGAGCCAACATGGGTATCCAGATCCCGCTATTGGTTATTGACCGGGGAGTCATCTCGGTCATGTCTGCATGGTTCCCGAACCCGTAGGGTCTACACACTTAAGGTTCAATGACGCTAGGGTTATAGAGATATTAGTATGCGGTAACCCGAAAGTTGTTCAGAGTCCCGGATGAGATCCCGGACGTCACGAGGAGTTCCGGAATGGTCCGGAGGTAAAGATTTATATATGGGAAGTCTTGTTTTGGTCGCCGGAAAAGTTTCGCGCATTATCGGTATTGTACCGGGAGTGCCGAAAGGGGTCCGGGGGTCCACCAAGGGGGTCCACCTGCCCCGGGGGGCCACATGGGCTGTAGGGGTGTGCGCCTTGACCTATATGGGCCAAGGGCACCAGCCCCAAGAGGCCCATGCACCAAGAGATAAGGGAAAGGAAGAGTCCTAAAAGGGGAAGGCACCTCCTAGGTGCCTTGGGGAGGATGGACTCCTCCCTGGCCGCACCCTTCCTTGGAGGAAGGGCCAAGGCTGCGCCCCCCCCTCTCTCTTGGCCCTATATATAGTGGGGGGAAGGGAGGGCAGCTGCACCTAAGCCCTGGCGCCTCCCTCTCCCTCCCATGACACATCTCCCTCCTCCCGCAGCGCTTGGCGAAGCCCTGTTGGAATCCCGCTACTTCCACCACCACGCCGTCGTGCTGCTGGATCTCCATCAACCTCTCCTCCCCCCTTGCTGGATCAAGAAGGAGGAGACGTCGCTGCTCCGTACGTGTGTTGAACGCGGAGGTGCCGTCCGTTCGGCGCTAGGATCATCGATGATTTGGATCACGACGTGTACGACTCCATCAACCCCGTTCTCTTGAACGCTTCTGCGCGCGATCTACAAGGGTATGTATATCCACTCCTCCCTCGTTGCTAGATGACTCCATAGATAGATCTTGGTGACACGTAGGAAAATTTTGAATTTATGCTACGTTCCCCAACATTTAGGGTATATGGAGATATATAGGCGGAAGAAGTACGTCAGGGGGGCCACGAGGGGCCCACGAGGGTGGATGGCGCGCCCAGAGGGGGTGGGCGCGCCCCCCTACCTCGTGGCCTCCTTGAAGCTTCCTTGACGTAGACTCCAAGTCTCCCGGGCTTCTTCTGATCCTAAAATAAGTTCCGTGAAGTTTCAGGTCAATTGGACTCCGTTTGGTTTTCTTTTCTGTGATATTCTAAACCAAGGTAAAAACAGATACTGGCACTGGGCTCTGGGTTAATAGGTTAGTCCCAAAAATGATATAAAAGTGTATAATAAAGCCCATAAACATCCAAAACAGTAGATAATATAGCATGGAGCAATCAAAAATTATAGATACGTTGGAGACGTATCAAGGTCCGGTAGCGCGAGGAGACGCTGGCCCTGGAAGCCGTGGAGCGCAGCCTCGAGCTCGAGCGACTGGAGATGAGGGAGCGTCAAGTCGCTCAAGCTGAAGATGCCGTCGGGGCCCGTGAGGCCAGAGTCGAGGAGGAGATCAATCGCCGGGTGGCCGTGGTTCACACAGATCTGGAGGGCAAGTACGATTTGAAGCTGAAGATCGCCGGTCAGGAGGGTGCGGGCAAGGCCGCCGCCCTCAGGCCCAAGTTGGACAAGGCCAAGAGGCGTGCGGTGGCCACAACCGCCGCCTTGATTACGGCGTAGGCGGACTTGGCCTCCGCCCGTGCCGAGCTACTTTCCCTCCGGAGATGAATTGACGACGCCGAGGCTGTCGCTCGGCAAAACAGGGAGGAAGTGCTTCAACGCCGTACGCTGGAGCGCGAGCATGCTCCTATGCTTCAAGACCTTCGGAACAAGGCCAACACCGCCCTGGGTTATATCTGCGATGAGAACGCCCTGACCCCTCACTCAAGTGACTACGCCAGCCACCTGACCTTCTTCACCGAGGTGGTGACGCGCCTGGAGGCTCAATCTGCCAGAACTCGGCAGCTCGTGGAGGAGAGGGGTCGTGGCCTGCTTCAGCGCGCCTTCTCCCGTGTCTTCAGCCACCTTCTGAATGCCTACCCCAACTTCAACTTCGATGCCGCCATTGCCCCTGTACCCATGGCCGTCCGGGGCAACCTGGCATGTTGGGTAGAGGACCGTGTCGACGTGTTGGTCAGGGCCTTCACCTTGGAGAACGATGGGGTGGTGGTCATCGCAGATGAAGGTGACATGGTCAACGACGGCGATGGGGGCGTTGCCGACGGCGGCGACGATTCCGACGAAGATGATGACGATGTGAGTGACGCGTCCATGGACGATGCAGCGAGCGATATCTCTGGCTGATCCCATATTCTCCTGTTGTTTTATTCTGCACGCAAAACTCGGGTGTGGCCCTTGGAAAACTTGTAAGAGCATTTTGAGAGGGGGAGCCCCTCGTGTAAGAAAATCGCAGTTTTTACTTTCCCATGCGATGTGGGTATGTGTCCTCGTGAGTTCATGAAGCTGGGGGTGAGTTTCCTGGCGTGGTTTACCTTAGTCAGCGCCAACTTAGGGCTGGGTCGTGAGGCGACGAGTTCCTAAGAATCCTGCAGAGCTTATCACCCCGTTTGAGGGGGGGGCCCGCAAGGGGTGAGCACCAGGCGTAGTGCTAGCGTGTGCTTTGCGCGGTCCGGCTCGCGAGGAGCTTTGCGAGGGAAAGGCGATGGACGTGAGTCCCAAACCAAACAAGATCCAGAAGGCGAGAAATGGCTCAAACGAGAAAAGGCACCCCCCCCCCCCCCCGCGCATCGATAAAATTCAGCTTCAACTTAAGTCCAGAGTCAGAAAGCAAAGCCACAGAAAGAGAGATCCAAAGCAAAAGGCCGTGTCCGTCACCTAGTCCAGTCTTCGGGTCTTCAAGCCTTCTCACCAGCGCGGAGCTAAGTGTTGTCCACTAGGCGTGGGAGGGAGCCCCAGGGCCTGAGGTCGGCGCTCCTGAGACTCTGGGGCGTGTACATCCCCAACTCATTATTACGTGAGAGTGTCACGGGCGGCGAGCTTCACAGGCACCAAGCCTTCTTCACAGGTACCGACCTTGCTTCATATCGCCAGAAGAGGGCCCCACCTTGCGCCACCCTTGACCTCCTTTGAGCCAACCGGAGACCAGGACGACACAAAGGAGGGAAAGAGGACGCCAGCGGTTCCCTCGGCGACCACGGGTCCTCTGCCGGGGGAAGGGTTGTTGAAGCCACCCTGAGAGAGGGCCTACCTCCGGGTGTCCCCTGGTTTTGCGTGCCTTGGGGAGGGGCCTTGCTCCTGGCTCCCTCTCGGCGGCCCCCAACGTGTCTCCCTTGTTGAAACGGGTGCCGCCGTGATAGGGTCGCCGATCGAGGCTGCAGCCTGATTCATCTGTAGCCCATGGTAAGCATAAGCCTGTTCCTGAGAGGTTAGCGGTACCCTGTAGTTGTCGTCGCCGGCGCGATCGTTGTGGTTCTCCGCTGGCTCTTGGAAGGCTTCGACTCCTAGCGCCCCTTCTCCCCGATCTTCTCCAACGAATGAGTCGATGTCGTCCTCTGGTGCGTACCCTTGGTCCATCATGTGGGGCACGTAGGCTTCCGGGGCCGTCACCCCGAACACCTCGCCGTGGTGCCCCACGCTCCATGTTGCTCCGCCCATGATGGCATCCTGGGGATGATAATATGGCATCCGGCCGGGACCATGGGGGTGACGCTTGCGCTCGTGCTTGTCGAGGGCGGCATGGGGGGGGGGGGTTGGAGCCCCCTACGCCGCCGGCCGTGCTGATGTTGACGAAGCCCCCAGGCGTAGTCGATAGTGCGCAGATGTGGTGAGGCTTGCCGCGCAACCTTGCAGTGGCCTGGGGGGAGTCGATAGTAGAAGGGTGGCGCTCCCGACGCCGCTGCGTCCAGCAGCTCAGCAACACGCTCAAGCAGCGTGTCCCGACCGCTCTCCATCAGCCTACATCGCAGAAGCTTCCTTGCCATAATGAGTGCCGCCCGCATGTTCGCTTCCTCCCGTCGTGAGTGCGGCGCTGTTGCTGTGGCGTGACTCGCTACTCTCGTCGTGACTCGTACTTGCCGCGGGGGTGAGGGTGGATGATGCCTGGCCGCGCTGTCCACGCTCGGCGGAGCTTGGTGGGGCCTGCGCCGCTTGGGGCGCGGGGTCGAGACCTTCATGGGCAGGCGGCGCCGTCCGGGCCGGCCAGGCTGCACAACGGTCGGATCCGGCCCTTGGGTCGACAGACATCGTTGCCGGTGAATGTCCAAGAGCTGATTGGCGGAGAAGAAGCTCCGACGCACCCCTACCTGGCGCGCCAAATGTCGGATGTGGGGTTCTGGCTAACCCTTGAGGTTCGAACACTGGGGTGCGCGTGAAGTCTTTCCCTCCTACCGATCTACGCTCTACCTCGCTAAGATCTAGCGGACGAACTCGCAACATAGAAAGACACGGGGTTTATACTGGTTCGGGCCACCGTTATGGTGTAATACCCTACTCTAGTGTGATGGTGGTGGATTGCCTCTTAGGTTGATGATGAACAATACAAGGGAAGAACAGCCTCATGAGGTTGAGGTGTTCTTGTGCTTTCGGACTTGTGTGTATCTCTGGGTCCGATGAGATCTCTCGATCGGGTCGGATCAAGCTAAGATGAGATGAGATCCGATCCCCTACTATGGTGGTGGCTAGTCCTATTTATAGAGGCCATGGTCCTCTTCCCAAATATCGAGCTGGAAGGGAGCCAACAATGGCGGGCAAATTTGAAGGGGGACAGCTAGTACAAGCTATCCTAACAAAAGCGGTCTTTGCCTGCGAAAAGCTCTGGGGTGACGCCGTCTTGGGCCCCACAGTGACCTCCGTCTTGCAGTCCATGGTCTTGGTCTTGTTGCACCGAAATGGCAACCTTTGCCTGATGCCTCGGTACTCCGCGGCTGTGCTTGTCCCCTTTGCACCAAAGAGGAAACAAGGACGTTGCGTGCGCTGGCGCCCGCCTGGCGCCCGCCTGGTGTCTATCGTCATGGCTCATGTCACGAGAGCCTCGTGAGGTTTGCCTCGCCTTGATATCTCCACCCCTTGCGAGCCTGCCTAACTAGGCCGCTCGGGAGGAGGTCTTGTGTCGTCCGCCTCACGAGGCTTGGACCCTCGCGAGGGTCTTGGATGCCTTGTTGATGAAGACGGGTCGTATGGCCTGCTAGCTCAGCCACGCCATGGACCGCAGGCAGGCAGGTCTGGGGACCCCCGTTCCCAGAACGCCGACATATAGCAATACTAATCTCTAAAATTATGATATGCCGAGAAAACCCTAAACTAGGGGAACATGCATTAAAGAACAAATAAACAATAATGAGGAACTATACACATTCCTCCTCGAAGCAGATGAAAATTTCCTCTTCAAGCATTTTACTTTCTGAAAATAACAAAAGCACAAGGGTCACCCAAAAGTAAATACCAAAATTCAAAATTAATAAAAAAAATACAAGATAAAATAAAACAGACTTGATTCAGATAGAACTTTGGAAGAGCTTTGTCGAACCCTCCTTCATTACCAGATAGTTCCTGCAAAACAAATAAGAAATAACACAGACCAAAATAAATACATCAAACTAAGAACATAAAGAAATAAACAAATAAAGAAGCAGAAATAAATAAACTACCGGAGACACACAATAAGAAGCTCTTCTGCAAAATCATTAGGCACAAAAGGTTCACCCCGAGAATCTGCACTCTATAAATATGATACTAATGGAATATCCCGATGAGAGACTTTCCGTAGCTTGCCCATTTAAACCTATAAACAAAACACAAAGAGGACAAAAGGAAAAGAAGTTAAGTAACGGTGAAAGACATCCAATTCAAACGTAAAAATGCACTATATTCTAACTGACAATTATAGTTCTGAACCATAGAAATTACAGTGTAAAAATGGCAAAAATAAATTTAGCTGAAGCTCGAAAGCCCTATAGTACTGATCCAAGCAAAGTATAGTGAAAACTAGCTAAAACTGGACATAATTACATTGAAAATCTAGATAAAATTACTGTGCAAACTGGGCTAAATTACACTGTAAGAATCCACTCAAATCCTAGGACAAAAATCGCATTGGGATTATAGGGTAAAGTACACTATAACTACATTCAAATTACACTGTGAGTCTGGGACAAAAATTGCACTGTTAAGTTGGGATAAATTACACTAGACACAGTGGAAAAATTAGGTAAAATACACTGTAAGTCTAGTACAAATTGCACTGTAAACTTGGGATAAATTACACTGCAACTACATAAATCCAGTGTAATTACACTATGACACACTGAAAAAATATTAGGTGAAAATACACTGTAAGTCTAGGACAAATTGCACTGTAATACTGAGATAAATTACACTGTAACTACATTCAAATAACACTTTAAATCCACTGTAATTACACTATGACAAATCACACTAGAAAAATTAGGTAATTACACCTGACAACTAAAAGAAGAGGAAAAGCAGCGAACAGCTGACCTTGAACTTGCAACCCACAAAAAGGCCCAGATCTCACCTTGTACTACTCCTCCCCTCCACATATCCCAGCTAATACACAGCCCCAGCGCATAACACAACCAGGAGACACCACTTACAGTGTAGACTAATGGAACTTACACTCAAGAACAGAAGAAATTACAGTGTAAACCTGACACAAATTACAGAGTAATCAAAGGCATACAGCCAAGAAAGCACATGAATTACAGCGAAAATCAGAAATGGGAGATTACAGTGCAAAAATCACATGAATTGCATAGTAATTACAGAGCAATTATACATTTTACTTTAGGGAAATTACACTGGCAAAAATCTAAGTGAAAATACCAAGCATATTACAGTGTACACTGAGGGAAGTTACAGTGTGAAAACTATACAGAAATTACAGTGTACATCGAGGGAAATTACAGTGTAAGTACTATATGGAAATTACAGTGTACAATGAAGGAAATACAGTGTAATTACCATGAATATTACGGTGTGTATTGAGGGAAATTACAGTGAAATTACCATGGATATTAAAGTGTACATAGAGGAAAATAGTGTAATTACTTACAGACTACTTTCAGTGAAATTACAATGCAAAGTACAGTGTGATTTCCATGGTTGTTGCAAAGTACATTGCAAAACTGATGAAGATCACAGAGTAAGCTACTACAGTAAAAAAGCGCATGAATTACAAAGCAAAACTACACAATTACAATGCAAACGTATGTCTAAACTGGGGGATTACAGACCAAAAGCACAAGAATTGCAGGAAACAATCAGACGGGAATTACAATACAGTGCAAAACCGGGGGACCACATTACATGGAAATACTCATTACAGTGCAATTCTGAGCTAAAATCAACTGAAATTCTAGGAAAACATATAGAAAAAAAGTTGACACACACTAGCAGACCTAGTTGCAGTGCTAGAACGCACGGGATTATGGAGAAAAAAAACCACGAACTATCAGGAAAACAGCACTGCAAACTCTGAAAAAACTCATGAAAAAAAGAAAACCAACCGTAAAAATGCACTTCTACCTAAAACCTTACCCTATTAGATGGTTGAAACTGCAACAGTAGGGGGCGAGCCAGAGGGCTCAACCAACACTCAACACAGAGACATGCCTATCACCTGAAAAACCACAAACCCTCACCCTACCAGAGGACCAACATATCAATCAAAATATTCATAAATGAGCAACCAAACAACGGCTATAATGAGAGGATCAAAACGAGAACACCTGAAACGTAACAGCGCAATCACAAAGTCACGGGCGAGCACACAAATACTAACTGACGCAAGCACACGGGATCCACAGGAAACTACACGAACCACGAAGCAGAACCAACAGCTAAATGTTGAAACAACAACAAAATCTACAGGACAAACACACGAACACCTAGATCTGGAAGCTACGGAACCACAACCATGGCAAATCGCATGCGGGAAGGGAGAGAGACAAGAAGATAACCAGGGAAGTAGGGAATCGAAGAGGAAAATCAGGCTCCGGCAGAGAGGGATCTCGGAAACGCCATGAACCCGAGGGAATGGCCTCGACTCCTCCGCTGCTCGAGCGCCTCCTCCTAACGCTCCCCTCTCTGTCCCTCTGCCATTTCGAAACAGTACTGCCCAAATGAAATGGGGGGAAATTCAAAAGGGAGAAAAGGAAATGACACGCACAGGGGAGATGGTAACAGGCGGATCCAAAATAAAACTGAGCCCGATAAAAGAGAACAACACCCGACCACGCCTGACAAAAAGAAACCCGCGACCGAAACAACAACTCTCAGTGTGAATCTAAGCGCGAGATCAGATGGCCACAAATTCGAATTACAGCGAATTGAAAAATAGTCGACCATTAAATAGCAAAGGGAAACATTTGTAGCCGGCGAACCGTCTCAACGATTCCGCCGGACGCACGTTGACCGTGCGATTAAGGTTGATCACGCGTCCACGCGAGGTTGCTACATGTGTCCCCCTCAGGCCCACGCGCGATGGGGCCCATGCGAACACGAGCGGCGGAAGGAAACAGAAATATCGCGGCCTCTCTCCTCCATCTTATCTCCTCATCTCTCAGATCGCTCACACCTCTCTCTCTCTCTCTCTCTTCCTCATTATTCGTCCACCATGGTCGCCACCGTACCGACGAGTTCGGCGCCGTGCTCGCACTAACCTCATCTCCCCGTCTTGGCACCATTCATTCCCCACAGTCTCGTTGCGTCACTCTCAGCCCCTACCTCCTCTCATGTCGTGGCACCGAACCACAGTCATGGCCGCTTCTCCCCGCCCCCTCCTCCTCCTCCTTCCTTCATGGCGGTTAGGTGTGCGGGTGGCTGTGGAAGAGAAGGGAGACGCGCGGCGCCCTGATCAATGGGTAGATGTTGGAACCAGCTCGTCCGCAAGCTGCAACCGGCTCAGCGAGAGCTGCATACGGCAAAGGGCATTGCTGGAGCGTCGACGACGTCTTGCTACCATGGGGCGGCATGGGATGCTAGAACCGGCTCGGCCCTGAGCTGCAACCGCGATGCCCAAATGCTGGAACCGGCATCCGTCCTTGCTGCAATTGGCATTTTTTTGCTGGAACTGGTATCTCGAAGGTCGCGACGGCACGCCGCCATTTGCTGGAATCGGCACTCCGGGGAGCTGCAACCAGCTTTGCGGAGAGCTACAACCAGCAGTGCACGGTGTTACGACCAACAGAGGGGTGGCGGGGAAGAGAGGTATTTTTGCTGGAACCATGTGTTGATTTTGCTGCATCCAGCAATTTTTTTGCTGGAACCGGTGATCGGACCAACACAAACAGGGGAGCTGCATCATTGATTTTTGCTGGAACCGGCAACGTGGACAGCTACATCCGGCAATTTTTTTTGCTACTACCATTGATGAACGAGAACGACGGGGGAGCTGCATCGACCTTTGTTCCGCGATGAGATATGACGGCGGTGAGCTGCAAGCGGGGAAGATGGCGAGCTATGTCCTGGAGCGAGATGCAAAGGGGTGCGGCATGCTGCGTGAGCGACTCCTTTTTCTCTCTCCGCGAGGTGTGCGGAGGATGACAAAGAGGGGACTGCAGGTTTGTGCAGATCATGCGGTTCCGCACGCACATATCGGGTGGCTAGTGACCGACCGGCCGAAAGTTGGGCCGGTCTGCCGGCGCCTATCAGTGCCCAATAGCAAAACCGTTTAATTTTTGGCCCAAAAGACCCCAAAATTCAGTTTTTAGTTCCGCAACCGTTTCTTAGTCTGCTGGAGGAGATGCTCGTCGGCCCGAGAATAGTGATTTCTTGGATTGGACTCACATTGCTCATGCTGTTAGGAGCAATTCGCTCTACTCTTTATTTCTCAAAAAGAAAAGTTGTTCTACTTTTTCTTTGAGCGGGTTATTGCCCTATGTAGCAACAGACGTGGCAGCAAGAAAATATGAATAAAACATGTGACTAGAAGGTTCTCTTTCTCCCTCCCTCCCTCTCTCTCTCTTTCTCTCTCTCTCCCCCTATTAGAACAATGTTTTCAGTTTTATTAGCACAGAACAAGTGAGTGCCAACTGCCAAGAACCAAAAAAGTCGCAAGTACTCTACTAGCTCCTTTCAACATGGAACTAATCAACAAAATAAGCAGCCCATCATTCCATAACATGACGGCGCATGGATCACACGAAGAGCAGTCCGCCCGTCAGAAACCGGATCCTCTAACATTGAGAAGGAAAGTTAGAGAAGCTACGATACCCTAACTTTCCTTCTTTCTATCCATATGATTATGGCTAAATGACTTAAATTAATTTACAAATTAATGATCTATTGTGTATGTTTATAGTAATTACATACAAACAAATCGATGGTGACATAAAATTAATTTTAAATTATTTATATTTACAGTAAATACCAACAATAAACAACCTATTAACTACCTATTAATAGTTCTCGCACCCCTCGCGTCGCCTCCCCCCGGGTGACGCCAGGGGCCCCAACCCTAGCGCCGCCAACACTTCCCCCTCCATCCCCTCCTGTTGTCGTTGCCGCCGACGTGGGCCGCGGTGGTGGCGGGCCCGGTGCCAAAGGTCCTGGGTGGGGGGAGGCGGCGGATCCCATCTGAGGCGGTGGGGGCGGCCCTTCTCATGAGATCCAACGGCGGCGGCTAGGACGGAGTATCCGGGCTGTGCGGCGGGGGCCCGAGCACCATCGTCGGCGGAGCGGCGACCCTGCATGGACGGCGGCGGTGGCAGCGCCCCATCCGGCGAGGTGGGCTGTCCTGCTCGTGATGGTGACGACGGCTACTGCGGATCCAACGCCCCGTTTGGATCTGTCGCGGGGAGACCTTTCGCCGACCGGCAGCGCGTGGAGGGACCGGTGAGGAGATGCCGGATCTCCGCCGGAGTACCGACGGCAACATACGTCTTCGTGGCGAGGTTCCGCTCGGTTCCAGCCAGCCACGAGGTCGGGAAGACGTGGCTTCCGATGAAAATCGCGCCAGACTGTGGTCTTGGCGGACGATGGCGGCATCTCAGACGTCGTTTCCTTCTGGAGGCATCGTCGTTGCAGGTCTCATCAACCTGATCGGGAAGTTCCGGGGGAAACCCTAGATTTGGGTCTACCGGATCAGACGATGACGGTGCTATCGGTATCATTCTCCCTCATGGGGGCATCGTTTTGGAGCGAGTGCTGGTTGGAGGGGACAAGAGAAGGAGCGGTGTTTCATCTGCTCCATTGATGACGGCGGATCTCGGCGGCGTGGCGCAGTGGAGACTCGGCGCCTGATGAGCGGAGATGGACTCGCGCAGGAGGGTGACGCTGCCTGGCGTCATGGTGGCGTCGGCGGCAGTTGGACCGGCCAAGGTTGATGCAGCAGTACAGTTCTGAAGATGAATTCGTGGCAGGTGGCTGCGGCGGCCTCATACCCGGCACGGGTCCTGGTTGAGAAGCACATCGGACTGGTGGATGCCCATACCCGGCAGGCGTCCTGGGTGGGACCTCAAGTCTTTAGATGTTTAGGTTTGGCTGCGTGATCTGTTTGGTATTAGGTCCAGACTTTCAGCGTCCCTACATCAACTGGATAGGGATAGCGATAGTTGTTGCTTAGTTTGGTGGCTTTAGACTTATTGTTGTATGACTCTGTACGGTCTTGTGGCAATAATTAATAAAGTGGCCGTATGCATCATCCAAATGCAGAGGCCGGGATCGTCCTCCTTTTCTAAAAAAAAACCTATTAACAGTTCTTAACTTTTTTTCTTCATTTTACATACACTAGACAAACGGGCGACTGCCCTGGAGAACATGCGGATTTCCGAGCGCCGTTTGCCACTGAAAACTCTGGACGGCCCGCCGAAACCCGTTTGCACTTGCATTGATTGATTATGGCAGGGTTGGTCCAAAGACACCAAGCCAGATTCTCTGCTATAGTAGCAGAGAGGGGGAGCCGACGACGCCGACTGGCAGAGTAGGATCCCGTGACACCATTTCAGCAGTCCCAGCAATTTTCTCAACGTATTCGAGAGGGGGAGCCGACGACGCCGACTGGCGGGTCGCGGGTCCGTCTTGCCGGCGCGCGGCCCATCATCATTCCTCGCTGCACGCATCATTCTCGACTAGTCGTTCGATCCGCGAGCTTTTGCGCCTTGAATCTCGATCGCGATCCAACATTCTCTCGTCTCATTGCGACTCTTTTGCTTGCTGTCTGTGTCCTGTGCGTGTGACGGTGTGAGAGGGTCAAAGTCAGAGACGAGGACAGGTCAACGAGAATCTCACCGTGGCTCAGCGCCACCTTAAACCTCACACAGTCACGCTAAGGGCATCTCCAGCCGTTGTTCTTCAGGAGGGACAAAAAATCGCCTCTGTGGTGCACCGGCGTTAAACCACGCATTAGGGGCGTGATGCCCCAGTCGTAGCCCCCCACGGGTTTTTAAAAAAGTCAAATATAGCGTAAACACGACTCAAATTTAACGCAAACATTGACGAGTTCGTTCAAATTTAAACATATTTAAATAAAGGAAAAACTACCGCGGGCTACCCCCGCCGTCTCCCTCGCCGCCCGCCTCGCCGCCCGCCCATGCGGTTCTACATGCCGAGGAGGCGGTAGAACCGCGTGTAGTCACCGCCGCCGTCGTCGTCGTCCCCGCCGACGCCTCCGCCGTCCCTGCTGCATCCCTCCCCCGGTTGGCGCGGCGGGTTGGACGGTCCGGGGACGTCGTCGTCGTCGTCGCTGAGGACCATGACGCCGTGCTCGTCCTCGCGCCCACGCTTGTGGGCGGCGATCTCCTCCAGAGCCCGGCGCTGCCGGACCATCTCGTCGCGGAGGTAGTCGTCCCGCGCCCACCGCAGGGCGTCCTCGTCGGAGAAGCCGCTCCGGGCTATCTCCTCATACTCCACGGGGAGGCCCGGCTTCGGCTTGGGCTCCGGCTTGGGCTCGATGAGGACGAAGCGGCCGGTGGGGGAGGCGTTGTTGCCGATGCGGACGCCGGAGCTGCGGGTGCGCGCGCTGACAGGCGCGCCCTGGGGCTCCGGCTTGACGGGGCGGAGGTGGAGGCAGGGGGAGCCGCCGGACGAGGAGGAGGACCCCCCGGTCTCCATGCGCCTCGGGGTCCAGGAGCTTCCCCGACGGCATGTGAAGCACGGGGAGCGGGGTACTCGAGGTGCGGCCTGTTGCCGCCCTCGATGTACTCGAGGACGGCCTCCAACGTGCGCCCGGGCACGCCCCACCACCGACGCCGGCCGACGGCGTTGAGCCTGCCGGAGGGCTCGACGCCGTTGGTGGCCTCGAGCTGCTCGGCGTGACGGCGGCGGAAGTAGGGCTCCCAGAGCGGGTTGTCGGGGACATAACGTGGCCCCTCCCTCGCCGCACGCGGCAGGGACGAGCGGATGCGTGTGATCTCCGCACGCCGCGCCGCGCCGGTGGGTATCGGGGGCACCGGCACGCCGCCGGCGCTGATCCTCCACGCCCCGAGTACCCGCATGTCCGGCGGGACCGGGTACTCGGCCTTGAAAAGGAGGCGAGCCTCGCTCTCGTGAAGATGGCGGCGGTCGAAGCCGTTCGCCGCCGGGCCGTCGCCTGGGAAGCGCTCAGCCATGGGTGCTGGAGACGGCGAGAGAGAGGAGAGGGAGGAACGACGACGGCGAGAGAGAGGAGAGGGAGGAACGACACCGGCGAGAGAGTACGAGTCGCCGAGTGCGCTGGGGCTCGTCTTATATAGGCCGAGGCGCCGCCCGTGCGCGAGCCGCCGTGAGTACGCGTGGCGGGCGAGGGAGGGCGAGGGACGCGCGTCATCCGGTCTTCACTGCGCCACCCGTGAGGCATCAACGGCGCAGGCGGCAGCTTTGGCATTGATTCGCCGCGGGAAACGAGACGATGAGGACGACGAAGGGGCGAGAAGAGGGTAGAGTCGCTGACGCGGCGGCCCCGCGGCTGTTTCGCGCCAAAACAGTTCGCCCTGGCGCCCTCGGGCGCCCCCCAGCGCGCCGGGTTCGGCCTAGATCCGCCGGCGCTGTTTTCGGCCCAAGCTAGCGAAAATCGGGCTTCTGGAAATGTGACTGGGCCGATTTTGCAACGTCGCCATAAAAAAACGTTTGGGAAAGTCTTACTGGGCGCGGCTGGAGATGCCCTAACTGCCATCGCATCGAGTGTTGAGTGACTCGCTAAAATTCGGATGGAATGGCCGGCACGAGCACGATGGGCGGGGCCAGGCCAGGCCAGCCGGCGCGCTTCGGGTCCGAGCCGGTTTCCTTGACCGGGCGGCCCCTTTCGCTGACTCGCATGCCTGCAGCCTGGCGCGCACGAGCCTCACTTCTCCTCGCAACTTGCAACTAAAAAGCCATGCACGGCGTGCACCATGGACCGGTCACGTCCACGCAACTCAAGCTGGTATATCTGCGCTTGGCGTACATTTTGAACCCTCCATTTGTACGAGATGAAAACACATCGAGAGAGTTCTGCTACCACAAGCTTTGCGTTATGATGGGTTGGTGGTAACCCGCATTCTGTTTTTTTAGCTTTACGACTTTTGGCGTCAACCACAATTGACAAGTGCACCAGTACCCATCCAGATATGCTTCAAGCTAAGCTGACCCATGTTTTCCTTCTTTTTTGTTTTTTTCCAAGTCCTTCCAGCTTTGCTCAACTAACCCCTTTTGACTAAACGATCAGATGTGCAGTCCACAGCGCCCTGCTAGTGTTAATCGAACAAAGGTAAAAAAAGGAAAACAACAGGCAAATCGTGCCGAATACAGTACTACGTGCCGATCGTGTGCACATTAACCATTATTCGTTCTGCAATGCGGATTTACCCAAAAACTTTCGGCAAGCCTTTGATTAAGTAAGCAATTTGGCTACCTTCTTTTTTGTTTCTTTCGAACTATTATTGGCTGATGACTTGAAGTCATGCTTTCTAGAAGAGATTGGGTTCATGCAGTTGCCGGGGCATCTCCAACGCCGACCATTAGAGCGAACACCGTATCAGTCCATGGACAGTGATACGGGAACCGGGCATCCAACTATGCCTACATACATTTCAAATCAGATTTGAATAAAATCAAACGATTTTCATGCAAAATGGATGAACCTAAACCGAACGAAAATCTTTACATTTCCAACACATTTCAACTAAACCATAGCAGACTACGTTATCTTAACCTAGTCTAAATGACTGCCGGCAGCAGCAGCTAGAGGTACTCGTCCCACGAACCTGTGGCCATGCCATATGCAAGTATCCCCAATGCAACTGTGCACTTCTGATAGCTAATTCAGTCCTTCGTACAACATCGTTCTTGAAGATGAAGTAGTCATCGTAGGACCGGACGCCATTGTAGAGGCGGTCGTAGACAAATTTTTTTGCATCTGAAAGCGCCTGCGAAAATTGCCCGCAAATAGGGCATCAGAGGCAAGGTAGTCGTTCATCAACATCAAATGCCCCCGTCCCATGATCTGATCCAACACCCGATGACCCTTAGTCGATACCTTGAAATTGAGAACATGCTCTTCCACATGATCCATGTCTGCAAGGACCGCTTGCATTATCGTTGTTTCATCCCATAATCCTCCTCGTTGGATGACTCAATGTAGTGCTCGCATATGTACACCATGCCCGAATTCATTGCCTCAAAGAAGGGACGAAAACATTTAGCGCGCACATTTCACCAAACACTTGCCGGGGCGTGGTGACCCTCACAAGGAGCGGATGGTGCCTGCACAATGGACGGACGAGAGGTATGGACTGGCGGCGGAAGACAAGCGGTGCGATGACCGATGTAGCCGTGTAGGTCCAGAAAAAGGCTTGATGGCCGACCGGGATGGTAAATCGGCAGCGGCGGCAAGGGAGGAAGCAGACGCGGAGCAAGAGAAAAGTATGAAGACGCGGGTTCGAGTGGAGTTTTGGATGGACGGGAGATGTCGAAGTCCTATGTGACGATGGTCCGGATTTTCGCAAAGCCCTAGTTTGCTTTCATTTTGCGATAAACGGACAATCGGACCAATCCGGGATGCGTCCGATGGTAAACCGAAGAGTGTAGTATGGACAATTTCGGGTGATTTAAAGATCCGCTTTGAAGGTACCCTAATTTTCATTGTTTACCAATGAAATGTCAATGTTTTTACTCCCCCTGATCCATACACAATGTTGCAGACAAATTTTAAGTGACAACTAATTTGCATCGGAGGAAGAGTAAAAAAAGACTAAGCACTTTCAGAGTCTCTAACTTCCAAAAAAAATTACGATTGAGGCGTCAGTCGTGCGACTTGTACCGACAACCGGAATTGACATTCAGCCAAACGCATTGTCGCTCCGGGCATCGTCCAGATGTAGCCTGGCTACTACCTTCGGAGGGTGTTTGGATACGTTTTAGTCTCATGACTAAAAGGAATGGGACTAAAACTTTCTAGCCTCATCCATACTTGGATCCAAATACTAAAGAGATTAAAATTAAGTTAATGAGCATTTATTATCCTCTAAACCCTCCAATTCAGAACTCGTCTATGTTAAAGGAGAGAAGTTAAATGAGAAGAGAGAGGACTAATCCACATTTTAATAGGGGTATCTCTGACTAATTTTTTTAGTCTCAAGACTAGTTTTAGCCCCTCTTTAGTCAGGGGTGCTTGGAACTTTAGCCTTTTAAAAAGACTATTTTTAGTCAGACTAAAATAAGTCCTTTGGATCCAAACATCCTCTAAGGGCTTCTTTGATTCAAAGGAATTGCATATGATTTTTGGAGGATTTAAACCCTTAGGAATTTTTCCTGTGATGCTCGTTTGATTCATAGGATTGGCATCCTTAGGAATTTTTTCATATGATTCATTTGTACTACATTTTGGAGGAAAATTTCCATCCACTCAAACCTCTTTGTAGAATTCCTTTCTTTTTCCTAATGCTATCATACATTCTTTCAAATCCTGTAGGATACTATGGAACATGTCACCCTATTCCTGCATTTTTCTTATTCCTTCATTTTGACAATCCTATGAATCAAAGAGGCCCTAAGTGAATAAGTCATTTGCATAATTCTAGGTCATCGATTTGAAGAATTAAATATGTGTTATATGTCATGAAAAGTATATCACTAGATTTCTACACGGATGTAGTTTTTAAATATATATTTTTTGTCATATATAATACATATTTAGATAGTTAAATCATCGATCTAGAATTACGCGAATGACTTATTCACCGAGCCGGAGGTAGTACAGTTCTTCCCCCTTCGACTTGGAGCGTCTTCAACCTTTTTTTTTCCTTTTTTTGTGGAAGGACCGTTTTCAACCTTGTTCAACTAATCCCGTTGACACTGACAAGATGCTGACCCGCACAATAATCTTAGGCCTCCTTTGGTTTGTAGGAATGTCATAGGATTTTTATAGAATAAGATTTGCATAGAAAAATTTTCTTTGAGGCTCTTTGGTTTGTAGGAATGGATTCCTATTTTTATATAGGATAACAATCAATCCTTCACATTTTGGAGGAAAAAAACATTAGCAATGAAAAAGTTCCTATCCTATGCATTAAATGACATCTCTTCTTCTATAGGAATTGAGATGCATGTCATCTCACTTCCTATGATTTTTCTATTTCTACAACATTTTTATCCTATGAATCAAAGGAGGCCTTAAGGCTTTACGTACAGGATCATTGACGACCACCTATTTCGCGATGTAGATTTACTCTACTACCAAGATCAGTTTGGGCAAAGCTTAAATGACAATGCCTGATCAAGATGGAGCGTGCCTATTGTCTCAATCAGACATTAAATTCGTCCGACGGGAGACGCATGTCACCTCCCGTTGATGAATCCTACACTAGCAAGCACTATCGACTTTGACCAAGTCCATCCAATTAATGTCCCATCAATCAATGGAAGTTCTAGTAGATGTCTTGCCAGCTAATGCATTTACACATGAAAAAAAAACACCATTCAGGACTCGAAACCCGGGTGGGCTTGCTCGCACCGAGCGAGCGAAGCCAGCAGGGTGACATCCTGCTCTCTCCTCTCCATTTACACGTGAAAGATTTTCATCTTTTTTCATGGCGAGGAAGATCGGGAAAAGAAATTAATGATGGAACATGAAGGTGGATCGGTCAGTCAAATTAAACACTCACTGGTCGCTGTCTCACTCCTCTCACTTTGTTCTTCCCCCCTACAAAACCAGCAACCCCGCCCGCCATTTAACACCTCCCTCCATCCTCCACCCACCCAGCACAAGAAACAGCAGCAGCATCGGCTGACCAGCCCCGCCTCCAATGCAATGCCTCTCATCCCAGCTCTGTTCTTCTTCCTCCTCCTCCTCCTCCTCGCCACCCTCGCCGCCTCCCAAGAATTCACCTACACCGGCTTCGGCGCTGCCCGCAACGGCGGCGCCCCGAACCTCACCCTGAACGGCGTCACGGAGCTCCAGCCGGACGGCATCATGCGCCTCACCAACGACACCTCCCGGCTCAAGGGCCACGCCTTCTACCCGTCCCCGCTCCGCCTCCTCGGCCCGCCCGGCTCCGGTGCCAAGAACAACGCCACCGCGGCGGCCGTGTCCTTCTCCACGGCGTTCGCGTTCGCCGTCGTGCCCGAGTACCCCAGGCTCGGCGGCCACGGCTTCGCCTTCGTGGCTGCCCCCGACCCGCGCCTCCCCGGGGCGCTGCCCAGCCAGTACCTGGGCCTCGTCAGCGCCGACGACGACGGCAACGCCACCAACCACGTCTTCGCCGTCGAGTTCGACACGGTGCAGGACTTCGAGTTCGCCGACATCAACGACAACCACGTCGGCGTCGACCTCAACAGCCTCACCTCCAACGCGTCCGCGTCCGCCGCGCCCATCAACCTCAAGTCCGGAGACACCGTCCTCGCCTGGGTCGACTACGATGGGGACCGGAGGCTCCTCAACGTCTCCATCGCGACCTTGGCGGCGCCCGAGAAGCCGGCGGCACCGCTCATATCCTTCCACGTCGACCTGTCCATCGTCTTCCGGGAGCAGATGTACGTCGGCTTCTCGGCTTCCACGGGGCTCCTTGCGAGCTCGCACTACCTCATGGGGTGGACCTTCAAGTTGGGCGGCGGCGCCGCGGCGCCGCTCGACCTGTCGTCCCTCCCGTCGCTGCCGAGGCCCAAGCCAGACAAGAAGAGCAGGACGACCCTGATCCTCGCGTCGGTGTTCTCGGCGTTTGTGGCGCTGTTGGTGCTCGCCGGCGCGGGCGCCTACGCGGCATACCGCATCAAGAACCGCGAGGTCATCGAGCCGTGGGAGCTGGACCACGGCCCGCACCGGTACAAGTACCCGGAGCTGAAGCGCGCCACGCGAGGGTTCCGCGACCGCGAGCTCCTCGGCTGCGGCGGCTTCGGCAAGGTGTACCGCGGCGTGCTCCCTGGCACGCCGCCCACCGTGGTCGCCGTGAAGCGCGTGTCCCACGATTCCAGGCAGGGGCTCCGGGAGTTCGTCGCCGAGATCGCGTCCATCGGCCGGCTCCGCCACCGCAACCTCGTGCAGCTACAGGGCTGGTGCCGCCGCCGCGGCGACCTCCTCCTGGTCTACGACTTCATGCCCAACGGCAGCCTGGACATGCACCTCTTCGGCGACGGCCTCCGGGCGGTGCGGCTGACGTGGGGCGCCCGGTACAAGATCCTCCGGAACGTGGCGTCGGCGCTGCTGTACCTGCACGAGGAGTGGGAGCACGTGGTCCTCCACCGTGACGTCAAGGCAAGCAACGTGCTCCTGGACGGCGACATGGCGGGGCGGCTCGGCGACTTCGGGCTGGCCAAGCTGTACGAGCACGGCGCGAACCCGGCCACGACGCGGGTGGTGGGCACGCTGGGGTACCTGGCGCCGGAGCTGACGCGGACGGGGAAGGCCACGACGGCGGCAGACGTGTTCGCGTTCGGGGCGCTGGTGCTGGAGGTGGTCGCCGGGCGGCGACCCATCGAGCCGCGGGCGGGGCCGGAGGAGCTGGTGCTGGCGGAGTGGGCGTGGGAGCGGTACGCGGCGGGGGAGGTGGAGAAGGTGGTGGACGCGAGGCTGGGCGGGGCGTTCGACGCGGAGGAGGCGGCCGTGGCGGTGAAGCTGGGGCTGTGGTGCTCGCACCCGGTGCCGGTGGCGCGGCCGACGATGAGGGAGGTGGCGAGGTACCTGGACAGCGGGGACGCTGCAGACGTGCCGCCGCCGCCGCCACCGCCCCCGCCGCCGCCGGTGTGCTCCGGCGAGGTTGGGTACGACGACTTCGTGCACTCGTTCCCGTCGTCGTCGTTCGAGAGGCCGGCGGCGGCCGGCGGAGGGGAGCCGCTGTCGCAGACATCGGTGGCCACGTTCCCCTTCTCGCCGCTGTCCATGCGGTCATCCCACGTCAGCGTATGACCCCCCACACGGCCACACCATGAGCCCTCCTCTGGCCAGTGGATCAACAGGTGTAGTGGCACCAGTGAACCATTGACCATTTCGCACTCGACGCACCTTACAAGTAGTAGTAGCGTCATTATGCTTGAACAGTAGTTGGTTTAAGGTTTGGCAGATGTTTGGGGCGATTGTAACTTTCTATGATTCGACTCTGCCGAGGCACTGGCTAGGGGCAAGTCCACTAAAAATCCAATTTAGATTAGTCGATTTGTTTCAGCCGTCTGATGCAAAACTAGCAATCGGATTCATTCTTCAACCTTGAGCTCCCCATGTTCTTCTTCTTTTAACCGTCCTCTCAACCACCGGCCGAACCGCCAACCAGCGATCGGTGCTCCTGCATCAGCCTTGCAGCCCTGCCCTTCCCTTAACCGTCGTGCTGCCGCGGCCGACATCCAACCCTCTAACCCCAACAATGATCAGTTTTTTCTATGTGAACCTGCACCGCCTCCACGCTCCTAAGATAATGGAGTTGTCTGCCACCCTTAAAATAGATACCACGTCGCCTGGTAACTAGGATATACCGAGAGGGCTTCTCCGGTGAGCTCCTTCCTTTCCTTCGGTTGTTCCTTCCTTCACATGAAATACACTCCACATATTTATAGATGTGCAATCAATGGGCGCCCCTATTTGGAAAAGCAGGTTTGGTGAGGAGAGCGACCAGCTAGCTAAGCAGTAAATCCACGATGCATAACAGGGACATGATCCACGGATGATCATGGAAACAGAAAATACGCTTGGCGAACACAGAAAATGTATTAACAGTAGAATCATAACAAAATGCGCTTGTATGACCAACACGTACAATATCTATATCTATATATATATCTTATCTATATCTATACCTACTAATAAACCAAGGTGATATTATTAGTTTCGTCCCGTTCAGATGATTTTGTTGGTGCTGCTGTTTTAAGTTATATGGCTACTCGAGGTGGTACAAAAAATTGATGTTCGATCACTTCCCCTGTCATACGCCTCCGTTCAGCTTTGTGGGCCTGAACCTCTAGAAGCAGGCTGCGCCTCAACCTCTCGAAGCAGGCCCAGGCAGCCCAGGAGATTAGGCAAAAAAAAGTAGTTGTGTGTTGGGACTGAACTCAAGACCTGTCTCCAAGTCGTGAGGAAACAATCCAACAGGGCTACAACTGATTCTGTATAAAAGAGGGTTTGGCAGTCTATTAAATAGTACCACCTCATTTCTTTACGCCCCTCAACACCTATTTATACACGTGTGTGAATTAAAATCGATAAGCCATTTAAAAAATTAATATACATGGGATAATAGGAGGGACAGACGAGCTGAGTATATGAAAGATAAGAAAGAAGTTCAGATAACCCCCGGGGTTTCATAAACCGGCTAATCCACCTCCTTAACTCTAAAACTGGTTAAGCAACCCCCTGGGGTCTCTAATACCATGCAAAATCACCCCCTTCCGTTGATTATAGTGGTTTCTGCAGGCGGTTTTGCTTGCATGGCGTTCGACAACTGCCATGTCGGCTTGGTGGGGTGGGTCTAGTTTTTTCGATAAAGGGTGGATTTTATTAGCTCAAAGAGGAGCATCAAGAGGATACAAACCCAAAAAGCACACACCCGGCCTCTGCATAGCTAGGATGCATATAGCCAACACCAACACACGTACACCAAAAAACACGCCAGATAGCAAAGTCATATAAGACCAAAGCTATGTGTAGGCGAGTAAAAGAAAAACCCGAAACGACCAGATCCACGATCGGCAAACTATATCAACGACCATATCCGCACCACCCATCTCATGACATCACACAGACGACGAGGTTCTTCAACAGTAACACCTTTAAGAAGGGAGCAACACTCAAGTGTTGCCGTCACCGGATCCAACCACCAAGGCCTGAATCTAGATTTTCACCCTGAAGAATCAGTGCAAGCATATCCGAGCAATGCCTTCAACAAGGTAACGATGTAAAAAAACATCGCCATTGCCAGGTATAACTAGCTCAGGTCAACCTAGGCTTTCACCCCGGATCTCGCGACCGGGTGCTCACAGCACCACCTTCGAAGTCACTCAAGTGTTGTCGCCACCACTTTTTCGTAATCTCAGCAGCTACATACAATGACCGCCGCCACTACACAACCATTCCTCTGCGTCAAACCGACGTCTATAGTTTGCATCTCACCACCGAAGTCAACCATTGGACATAGAGAGATTAACCCTCCCGAAGATCCCTCGGTGACCATCATCGCCGTGGAGCCGCAAGAGGTCACTACAACACAGTCTGCAGTCACCCCACTCGACCGATCGAATCTAGATCACCACCACCAAGCCGTCTAGATCTGAATTGAGCAACCACGCCGGATCGGTCATGAACAGACCGTGATCCAGAGTCGCCGGAGCCCGCGACCTCGTTGCCTCCACGCCCTGTAGCAAGCCGGAGCCAAGCCACAAGAAGAGACAAGCCGGCGTCGCACGAAGGCGCCCATCCAGCAGAGGGCAGTCTTGCCGTCGCGGGAGAGCTGTGCCGCCCGACCATCAAGTCGTCGCAGCAGGACACCCATGCAGGAAGTGGAGCTGCATCGTTGCCCCGTGCAGCCATGAATCGAGGAGCTTTCCCCATGCAGCTGCCGCCACACGCAGATCCAGAGCGTCGAGGAGCCGCCCGCCGCCAGAGAGAAATCCCACCGCCGCCGGCACCGCGCGGGCCTTGCCCGGCAGCACGCGCTGACGGCGGATGGGGAGGAAGGAGGTGGTGGGGAGCCGAGGCCTGCTAGGGTTGGGGCACCCCGGTGCCGCTCGGGAGCGGCACATGAGCGAGATCCATTTTTCCCATCCTCGGTGGGTCTAGTTAACTGCTCCTCCTTCTGTTTCAGTCTCGTCTCCCTTCTTTTCCTTCGACGATGTGGCGGCAGGGCAAGACGTGATGATCGGCGTTTGGCGTTTGACGGGAGGTCGCGCAACAACGAGCAGGTGAGTCCCTAGCTCCCAATGACTCCAAGTTGATCCGGGATTGTATGCGAAAGTCTATTTATTTGGAAGATTATTGCAGGGACGGAGATACAGAGATTATTTGAGGCTCTCTGTTATTGTTGTAGGGTGATCAGGGCTTTGCAGAAGGCGGCGTGATAAGGAGCAGGTTATTCCTGATCTCCCGATGACTCCACGTGAGGCGTTGAGCTTGTAAAACTAGTACTGATAGTGCTTGTTCCCTCTTATAATACACATGTACTGCTTTGCGATGTCGGCAAGTCGGCATGACTGGTTCTTATGTGATATGTTCCCTATCGTGTTCAGAAAAAATGTGTTCTTTCAAAGTTACGGTGAAACTGTACAAATAATTCTGGGCAGCTCTTGTTTCTGAATCCATGCTAATGTAATGTCATGTTAATACTCCCAAGAGTACATTGTAAATGTTACATGATCTGCTACATGACATGCCCCGGGCCGCTGCCACTGAAACAGATAGTTTGTCGGCGGCAAACCGAAGGCATGGCAAAGACTCCGTGCATGTTCAGATTTGGTTCAGCTAATACAACATTGAGAATACTACCAATTCACATAGGAAGTGAGCAACATCATATAGCCCCAATACTGCTAATTTGAAAAGCAAGATTAAGAAACAGGACATAGCCAAAATTCAGCAATAATTCCATATTACATTCACTATTTTAATGATCTCTCATGCTGCCACAATGCCAAAGTCCTGCTTAACTCATTCTCATACTCCCTCCGTTCCGAATTACTTGTCTTGGATTTGTCTAGATATAGATGTATCTAGACTCATTTTAGTGCTAGATACCTCCGTATCTAGATAAATCTAAGACAAATGCTAAAACTACTGAAACAAGCCAGAACAACATTGCAAGTTTCTTCATTTTCCGATCTTCTAAAAGCTTCTTTGCAAACTCTGAAGCTTGCTGTCACAACTCCAGCATATGTGTCTAGCTTGCTTCCAGCCTAGTAGAAGTATTTACATCCAGCAGTACACCAATTTTGCCCACAAAAAGTAAATCAAATTCCTGATGGAATAATTACCAAAATTAGTAAACATGGCCACCGGATTGTGCGCGTACGGAATAATTACCAAAAATAGTAATCTAATTTTAGCTGGATCTTGTACGGTTTCAGCTCTTTTAAACGAGTACAAAAATCTCATACTAGTTCGATGTTTTTTGTCATGATATGAGCTGGTGTTTATTTTCTTTCTACTTGATAGTTCTGGGAGAGGATAGTAGGCATTAAATTGGAATCATGTGAATGTTACTACGAAATGGTCTTACCTCCGGCCGGCTGCAATATACATGGTTGCTGGATTGTACGCGTACGTACGGAAGCTGCCGATAGAAGAGGAGAGAAACTAGGGAACATGGGAGGACTAACTTCAGCTGGCTGCCATGATGATGAACACGGGAGGAGAGGAACCAGAGAACATGGGAGGACAAGCTTGGGCTAGTGGCCATGGCCACGAACGTGGGAGAAGAAAACTAGGGACTGGGCAGGGGATTAGGGAATTATGGAGCAGGGGTGAAATCGCTTAGCGCCTTCCATCAAGCCAGCGAGGCAGTCATCCAATGCCACGCAAGCAAAACCACCTGCTTTTTTTAGAAGCAAAACCACATGCTGAAACCACTATAATCAGCGCAAGGAGGTGATTTGCTTGGTATTAGAGACCTTAGGGGTTACTTAACTGGTTTTAGAGTTGAGGGGTGGATTAGCCGGTTTATGAAACCTCAGGGGGTTATCTAGACTTCTTTCGAAAGATAATGAGACGTGCGAATTGGCTTTGTGTGGTAGAGCCTTCGCAAAAAACTATGTGTAATAGAGAAGGGTGTTGTGATATTATTATTGTTTTTTCGTTGCAACGCACGAACATTTTTGCTAGTGCAATGATAATGTTTCTTTCGTTGACATTCTCAGTGTGGTACCTGAACTAATAATCCGTAGGCCTTCGACGACACAGCCTCCTCGAGCGGGCGATCGAGCGTCTCCTTGAAAAGGCCAATTCAGACTGCATGTCCAAGGACAGATGAACCATTTGCAGCAAAGAAAATACATGAAGTCAGGTTCAACAAGAACATGCCAAATTGTGAGGTACTCCTAAGTGATTAGCAGAGCAGGTGTCAAGCTTCAGAGAGAGATTCAGATAGCAACGATCCCCTAAAAACTGAGTTTCATGCTTTCAGTAGAGCAGCGGGTTACAAACTTCATAAGAATTGCAAGAAGTGAAATAGTAGGAAGAAATATTTTAGGTCTTATACTACCCATCCGCACCTCTCTAGGTTTTGTAACACGACTGTAGAGCCTTACTACACGGGTACCGTAAGGTGCTATACAAACGATTTTTAACCCCTTTTCACAACGAAATTCTAAACTGTTGCCAAGTGAGTGACTGTGATAGGGGTCCTTCCCATACGACCCAGAAACCGTCGGGGATAGGCGAGCGGCTACTGACGATCGCAATAGAATAAACGCACGAGAAGTCGCCCAAGTCCCACACGTTACGTCTCGGCGTTATGTTTCTGATCTGAGAGACATCCAAAATGATTACGCCGCTATAGTCGTGTGAAAAAAAATGGACATCAACATTTAATCTACCGATATGTTTGCGATAGGTACGTTATCGCACACAGTTTAGGAATGTAAAATGTGTGCGGTGCCTCTACTAACGCCAACTTGTCCAGGTATTCCTATCACACACATATGTTTGAAATGTTTGCCGTATTACCATGAATCGCACACGCATGAGACAAACTCGTGTGTGCGTCCATCAGGCATCACAAACGTTTCACGTCAAAGAACCGTCTGTTCTCTATTTTTCAACGCACACGCTGTTTTCTTTCTAACCGTGTGCGCATTATTTTATTCGCTCCTGTATAATTTTATTTTTCCCTGTAATTTATTATTCAAATTGGAAATTTTGAAATATGAAACGTGAAATTCAAATTCTTAGCACAATGATTCAACAACGAATTCATAAATAAAATTGTCAGTACAATATGTTCAGTAATTACAGGATTAGACAACAAGTAACTATGATGAACCACAATATTTAGAGGCGTTAAAGGTGAAGAGACAAGTGTGAATTATTTTGGCCGCCGGTGTGTTGAAGAAGCGGAATGCCCATAATGTGCCCTCCTGCATGCCATAGGCACGAACAACTTTTGTCCAACCCCTTGTGACGATCGCCCGCCCATTCTTCACCGCCTTCAGGAAGACTTCTAGAGCATTATCATGGTAGCATGAATTATATACTTTAACCTTAGTTGCCTCCACTCGGGTCATTTAGTTTGCAAGGTAATCATCAATAAATAGCTTCGAAAACCATTGAAAATAGAAAAATTTCAGATAATGAGGTCTAATAGAGTAACTTGTTGTGGGCAGGGAGAAAAGGCAACACATTACTTACCATCCTAAAATTCATTGTTGTCTTGGACAAAGTGTAAATAAAGAGCTTAATTCCCATCACCCATTTCTTTCGCCTAACAATCTTTCTTAATTTTCTCACTTAACGATTGTTTAGGAATATCTCATTGCCCCATACGCAAAAGGGATCGAAGATTGGATCAGTACCGATGATATATGTACCTACAAGCAACCGGTAAATGTTAGAAGCTAAACTGAGATTGCATAAATAATGTAAAACACAACTACCTACGTTCCTAAGTACAAGTATTTTTAGAGATTTCAATAGGAACTACATTCTGATGTATATAGGATTATAGATATAGTTTAGATTAGAATCTAGATTCACTCATTTTGCTCCGTATATAGTCTATATTGAAATCTCTAAAAATACTTATATTTAGGGACATATGGTGTATAAGACATGGGATTCAGCTAACCTCGACGGCAAACAACAACATCGCCTATTGTAGCTCTGTGCAAGTACATGGAAAGCCAATGTTAACTACAACAGAGTTAACATCCGCCAAAAATAGCAAATGGTAATAAAACGACAACATTTGTAGTGATATCTTCATTGCGAAAGAGTAGCACAGTAGCAAATGGACGGATTAAGAAATAGATAGAGTTGTTTACTGCAACAGACAACCTAGTATAGCCATTGAAACTGGTACTGATAGAAATGAAATTGTCAGAGTTAAACATCGCAAGGCAGGTGATACTAGAGCAGAGAATGGCCATGTTGTCTATTAAAAGGTAGGGAGAACAGATAAGAAGGGCTAGGCGTGTTTACTACAACATGCTTAATACATGAACCGTACAAAACATGGTCATAGCAACTGGTATTGGTAAGATTCAACTGGTGAGTTCATACTTGATAAGTCCTGAGGGGTAGTGGCTGGGGCACTTCATATTGACAAGAGCCCGCCCCAAGTTGGCCGCATCGGAGGCAAAGTGTTCCTCCGGGTCGAAGAGTGGATCAGTGCTGCCGACATGTGTACCTACAAGAAGCAAGTAAATGTTAGAAGCCAAATTTCAATTGCACAAATGATGTAAAATACTGTAAGACATGGGATGCAGCTAACCTCGATGGCAAACAACAACATCGCCCGTTATGGCCTTGTGTAAGTGCATGGAAATGCATGTTAAGTACAACAGGGTTAGCATCCACTAAAAATAGCAAATGGGCAGCATCTATAGTATATCTTCATTGCAGAGAGTAGCACGGTAGCAAAGGGACATATTAAGAAATGGATACAACTGTTAATTGCAACAGGCTTAATAGCATCCTAAGTCATGTTTTGTAAGTTTGTAGCCATTAAAATACAACTGTTTAAAAACGGGTACAACTGTTAATTGCAACAGGCTTAATAGCCATTGAAACCGGTACTGATAAAAATGCAATTGATAGAGTTAAACATCACAAGGCAGGTGCTACCAGAACAGAGTATGGCCTAGTTGTCTATAAAAAGGTACGGAAAATAGATAAGACGGGCTAGGCATGTTTACTACGGCATGCTTAATACATCGACCGCACAAAACATAACCATTAATTGCAACTGGTATTGGTAAGATTGAACTGGTGAGTTCATACTTTGTAAGTCCTGAGAGGTAGTTGTTGGGCCACTTCATCTTGGCCACAACCCACCCAAAGTTAGCGGTGGCGGAGCAAGTTGTTCCTCCGGGTCGAAGCGTGGATCAATGCCGCTGACATATGTACCTACAAGCAACCAGTAAATGTTAGAAGTTAAACTGCAATTGCACAAATGATGTGAAATACTGTAAGACATGGGGTGCAACTAACCTCGACGGGAACAACAACATCGCCCGTTATGACCCTGAGTAAGTACAGGGACAACATGTTAAGTACAACAGGGTTAGCATCCACCAAAAATAGCAAATGGGCAGCATCTCTAGTGATATCCCGAGTCATGTATTGTAAGTTTGTTGCTAGTATTGGTGAAATTGAGTTGGACAGTTAATACTTGAACATCACACAGTGTGCAGTACTGAAATAAACAAGGCACGGACATGCTTAGTACATCAATCGTACAAAACATAGCCATTGCAAGTGGTATTGGTAAGATTGAGCTGGTCAGATCATACCTAGTAAGTCCTGAGAGGTAGTCGTTGGGGCACTTCATCTGGGCTAGAGCCTTCACCAAGTCGTTGGCGACAGAGGTGAGGTGTTCCTCCGGGTCCACACGCACAGCGGCCATCGCGCCATCGACCACCATCAGCTTCTTGACCTCCACGTGATATGTGGTTGGGCTTGCGCGGTGATGCTCTGACGGTAGGGTGGTGGGGATTTGGAGGCATGGGGATGTTTCGCAGGCGCCATTTAAGCAATCAGGCTGGGACGGGGCCGTGATAGAGATCGATGGGTTACCTGACTGGATCGATGATGCTCGGGCAGAACGTATATGTGGTTGAAGCTGTGGTTGCAGCGGCGACGGTTTGAGCTGCCGGTAGGGAGGAGGAGGGAGGGGTTAGATACTGAGAAAATTTGATGGGTGGGGATGTGGTGGAAGGAATAAATTCTGAAATCGCGCGCCTAATAAAAGTTCGCTACGAAACTTAAAACTTGGGCGGGGGAAACACACAACGCAGACGAAGCGCGTAAAATACTCGTGTGCCAGAAAAGAGAAAATTGGCAGACCCCGTCTCCAAAGAAATGTACACGTGTAGTTGATTTTTTGGTCAATGGTACGCTTGGTTTATTAGGAAACATCGGACAGGTAACTGACTTATGGATCATTAACGCAAAAGAACGCACATGGGTACACCATAGAAATCGTGTGTTTTGTGATCTTCTAATAATTCTTATATCTATCAGCATCTCCAACCGCACCGAATTTCAAAAATCTCTTTCACTGTAGCAAGATTATTCAATGTACATGAACGAGGCAAAGTGACACCCGATGAGCAATCATTGGTTTATGAAATGCAATCAAGTGTCAACTTGCCTCGCTCGCATAACTAGATTTGATCCTATGCAACAAGAGATAAGCTTGGTGCCATCCGCCAGCGCGGCAATTTAATCCGGTGTGCGGCCAACTCGCGCGGCGAGGTGGGACTAAAAACTAGCTTCGGCCAGCTCTAGTCTCCGGTGGCTGCGGGCGGACGCTTCGGGAGTATTTAGGGCCGGGGTGTGGCTACAAAACATCGGTGAACACATGCTAATCAACGCTCAAAGCCCTCAAAGGATGTGCTTACAGACATTGTACGTTAATAATAGATAGTATCAACTTAAAGTACTACTGGTAATTTGCTCTAAAACTAGTACGTATGTAGTACTGGTAGATGCTCGTAATTTATTATACAAACTTACAGGCAACACATGCACTAACTACTTCTCACAGCCATCACGGCATGCTGGCCAGACACCGTCGTTCTCCTTCTTGGCCTTGTAGACGGCAGCGCACCGTGCTTCAATCTCCGCCGAGCTTTCCTCAGCACGGCGTGCGGCCTCTTCTTTCTAGCGGCGGTGGGACTCTCTTTTCTTGACTGATTTATGCCTTTCTTGCTCCTTCTGGGCGGCTTTGGCCGCCTCTAGATCCACCGCCCATTTGGCCATGGCAGCATCAAAGTCCGCCCACATAATTGCTTGGCCGCCAGCAGCGATGAACTCGACGCGGCGAGATGCCATCTCTTCCTTACCATGTGTGTGGTCGCGGGCGGAGATGAACGCAGTGCGGCGGGATGCCATCGCTTCCTTACCAGTTACTGTGCGCCGCGGTGCCATGAACGATGCTTGGAGAGAGCTGTGGGACGGATTGGCCGGACAACCATACAGTGCGGTGGTTTTTAAGAGCTCAACGACAAACGGCGAAGGAAATTTGGCTCCCCTTACAATTTTGCTCGTTCATTATCGCACGTGGTTCATCTCCGTCGCCTCCGGAAATAGTGTGCTCTGAGCCTATTGTGCGTTGCGTTATGATTGACCAAAACCCCGGCCACGCGGATCGAGCGTGTGCACCGTAGGATGCGCCGTGATCGAACGACAATCCACGTCCCTCACATCACACCCGTGCAACTGTAGCTGGATTGGATTTATATGCGCTAAATGCCTTGAAAATGCACATAATCCCCTAAATATGGTAAATGAGCCCGAAAAATGCCAAATTTGAACACGGTGATTTGCAAGGTGTATGTTCATCGTAGAAAAAAAATCCAGGGCAAAGAACGAAGAAAATTTGTATTCCCCTTCAATCTTGGTGATTTCCCTCTCGAAAGCATGGAACTTCCTCGGTGATGGTTCGATTTATGAAGGGCCTGCATGACAACATAACCCAAACCTTCTTAAATTTTTACCAGGGCATGGTGAGACCATACCATGCCACCATGCCAGGCGTCATGTTTTTCAAGCATTTATTTCATTTTACTATAGTTGAAAATCCAATAAACAAACGTTTGCGGTTGTCTATTGCCACACATTCCCTTGAAATCTTTGCCCATTCCTTGTAAAAGGCATGAGAATGGCACAAGCATGGTTTTACATGCCGTTCTTGTGCACCCTTTCATGCACCGATTTTTTGAACTTGAATTATGTGCATTAATGCCAAGAAAATGCACATAATCCCCTAAATATGGTAAATGAACCCAGAGAAGTGCCAAATTTGAACACGGTGATTTGCAGGGTGTATGTTCATCATAGAAAAAACTCATGGACAAAGGACAAAGGAAATTTGGACCCCCCCTTCAATCTTGGTGGTTTTCCCCTCAAAACCATGAAACTTCCTCAGTGATGGTTCGATTTATGAAAGGCGTGGATGACGCATAAGGAAAACATTCTCAAATTTTTACCAGGGCACGGTGAGGCCATACCATGGCACCACGCCAGGCGTCATGTTTTCTAAGCATGTATTTCATTTTTGTATTGTTGTTAACCTAGTAAACGACACATTTGTGCTTGAGTATTGCCACACATTTACTTCAAATCTCTGTCCATTACTTGTAAAAGGCATGAGAATTTACTAAATAGCACGAGCATGGTTTTCCAGACCATTCTTGTGCACCTTTTCATGCACCGATTGTTCGAATTTCAATTATGTGCATTAATGCCTAGAAAATGCACATAATCCTCTCAATATGGTAAATGAGCCTGGAAAAATGCCAAATTTGAACACGTTGCATTGGAGGGGGTATGTTGATTGTTGGAAAAAAACCGAATGACAAACTAGGACTGAAATTTGGATTCCCCTTCAATCTTGGTGATTTCCCCCTCGAAACCATGAAACTTTCTCGGTGATGGTTCGATTTATGAAGGGCGTGCATGACCACATAAACCAAACCTTCTCAGCTTTTTACAAGGGCACGGTGAGGCCATACCATGGCACCATGCCACGCGTCATGTTTTTCAAGCACGTGTTTCATTTTTCTATAGTTGATAACCCAGTAAATGATGCGTTTGTGGTTGACTATTGCCACACATTCCATTGAAATCTCTGCCCTTTCCTTGTAAAAGGCATGTGAATTTACTAAATACCACGAGCATGGTTTTCCAGACCGTTCTTGTGCACCTTTTAATGCACCGATCGTTCAAATTTGAATTATGTGGATTAATGCCTAGAAAATGCACATAATCCCCTAAATATGGAAAATGAGCCTAGAAAAATGCCAAGTTTGAATACGTTGATTGGAGGGGGTATGTTTATTATAGAAAAAACTTATCGACAAACTAGGAAGGAAATTTGGATTCCCGCCCCCTTCAATCTTGGTGATTTCCCCCTCGAAACCATGAAACTTCATCGGTGATGGTTTGATTTATGAAGGGCGTGCACGACGACATAAGCCAAACTTTCTCAATTTTTTTACCAGTGCATGGTCAGGCCATACCATGGCACCATGCCAGCCGTCATGTTTTTCAAGCATGTATTTCGTTTTTCTACAGTTGAAAAACCAATAAACGACGTGTTTGTGGTTAACTATTGCCACACATTTTCATGAAATCTCTGCCCATTCCTTGTAAAAGGCATGAGAAATTACTAAATAGCACGAGCATGGTTTTCCAGACCGTTTTCATGCACCTTTTCATGCACCGATTGTTTGAATTTGAATTATGTGCATTAATGCCTAGAAAATGCACATAATCCCCTAAATGTGGTAAATGAACTCGGAAAAGTGCCAAAATTGAACATGATGATTTACAGGGTTTATGTTCATCATAGAAAAAAACTCATGAACAAAGGGCAAAGGAAATTTGGATTCCCATCTTGGTGATTTACTATCGCACACAATTCATCTCTGGTGCCTCTGCGAACCATGTGTGTTCACCCACACATGCAAAAGAAAAAAAGAAAACCATCGCCCACTTCGTCCCCACCCACTCGCCGCAGACTCCTCTGCAACTCTGCACCTCATCACATTCTATCACCACGGCCACCCTAAGCTCGACGGTTGTCGTCGGCGGGCAGAGGTTGCGCTCCAGACAACACGAAATTTCGCTCCTACCGCTTGCCGCCGCCTATCTGCACCGACTTGCACCGACATTCTAGACTCTGGTTGATTGGGGTTTTTTTGCGGGATTGGGCGGGAATTTGTCTCATGGAGAAGGTAATCAATTTAGCGAAATATTCACTCATCTCTTATCGCAGTCCGTCCGTTGTTGTTAATCAACCGGCGAAAATTGCCGTGGATTCATTTTTCTTCTAGCTGATTCAAGGGTTTTCATTCATGTGTCCACAGTGCAAGCACAAATCGGGCAAGTGTGGTCACGGCCAGTCGGAAACGAAGTTCTATCTCACCATTCCATATGACTTTAGGGAGGGCTCGCTATGTTCAATCTCACCCTACCACGGTCGGCATGGCCTAAATTTGTGAACATATACCGTATATTGCTACATTTAGATAAAAGGTATGGTGCCACATGCAGCCTAGATGTCGAAGCCGATTTCCCCCCTATATTAGGCAAATTTATGATGTATCATTCATTCAGTTACTCTCATATTTGCATCAAATCTTTGTTACATTATCTATTTTTAATTATATATTTTTGTACTCTGCTTTCAACTATATATTGATCTGTTCTATCAGTTACTCCCATATTTGCATCTTGCTCTGTTATTACAATATATCTAATTTATGATCTTAATTTTCATTTCAAGGTGTACATCCCTTGCTTTGCAAGAACATGAGTAGAAGGAAATCTTGGGCTTTACTTTGTTGATGACTCCATGGATGTCATAGTCAAAATGTAGCATGGATTTACAATGATAGTTAGCGTAAAACTTGATAAAGATGGTCACTCCTATTTTGATGCGGACCTTTGAAGAAAAATTTCTAAGTGTTATGAACTGAAAGCTGGCAATAAAATTCTAGTGCGTGCACCACAACCTAGTATAATTAACATGGATGTTTACTTCCCCAACATCATCAGCTGATTCAAAGTCTGATCGAGGTTAGTCTCCTTTCAACATTCTCCATGCTGGCATATTACTTAGAAAAATCGGGGTATTTGTTCTGACTAATTGATCACTATTTAAGCAACCAATTGTGATTTCATTTTCTGACTCCGTTTCTAGGCAGTAACAAATTCTATTTACCAATTTATGCACACTATATATTTTTCTGCCATGTTCTGAATAAATAATACCTTTCCACCTTTTAAGTAGGATATGTTGGATGCATAGTTAATGATATGTACGTTAGTAATTGATAATTCACAAGTATAGGGGATCGCAACAGTTTTCGAGGGTAGAGTATTCAACCCAAATTTATAGATTCGACACAAGGAGAGCCAAAGAATATTTCTAAGTATTAGCAGTTGAGTTGTCAATTCAACCACACCTGGAGATTAATTATCTGCAGCAAAGTGATCATTAGCAAGTAGTATGATAATTTTGATAATAGTAGTAGCAGCAATAGTAACGGTAACAGTGATAGCAGTAATTTTGTAGTAGGTGCAACAGTAACGATAGCAGTAGTAACTTAGCAAGAACAATATAAGAGATTTTCGTAGGCATTGGATCGATGATTTGTTGGATGATATTCATCATGTGACAGTCATAACCTAGGGTGATACGGCACTAGCTTCAGTTCATAAATATAATGTAGGCATGTATTCCGGAAATAGTCATACGAGCTTATGGAAAGAACTTGCATGACATCTTTTGTCCTACACTCCCGTGGCAGCGTTGTCCTATTGGAAACTAAGGGATATTAAGGCCTCCTTTTAATAGAGAACCGGAAAAAGCATTAACACACAGTGAATACATGAACTCCTCGAACTACGGTCATCACCGGGAGTGGTCCCGATTATTGTCACTCCGGGGTTGCCGGATCATAACACGTAGTAGGTGACTGATGACCCACAAGTATAGGGGATCAATTGTAGCTATTTTCGATAAGTAAGAGTGTCGAACCCAACAAGGAGCAGAAGGAAATGACAAGTAGGTTTCAGTAAGGTAATGTCTGCAAGTGCTGAAATTGTAAGTAGCAGAGTAGTTTGATAACAAGATAATTTGTAACGAGCAAGTAACGATAGTAGTAACAAAAGTGCAGCAAGGTAGCACAATCCTTTTAAGGCAAAGGACAGGCCAAAACGGTCTCTTATGCTAAGAAAAGAGTTCTTGAGGGTACATGGGAATTTCATCTAGTCACTTTCAACATGTTGGTTCGATTTGTGTTCGCTACTTTGATAATTTGATATGTGGGTGGACCAGTGCTTAGGTGTTGTTCTTACTTGAACAAACCTCCTACTTATGAATAACCCTCCCGCAAGCATCCGCAACTAGGAGAAAAGTATTAAGAATAAATTCTAACCATAGCATTAAACTTTTGGATCCAATCGGTCCCTTGCGGAATAGCGCATAAACTGGGGTTTAAGCTTCTGTCACTCTCGCAACCCATCATCTAATTCCTACTCCACAATGAATTCCCTTAGGCCCAAATACGGTGAAGTGTCATGTAGTCGACATTTAGATGACACCACTAAGGGAATCACAACATACATACTATCAAAATACCGAACACATATCAAATTCACACGATTACGTGCAACATGAGTTCTCCCGTGACCTCAAGAACAAAGGTAACTACTCACAAATGATAAACATGCTCATGATCAGAGGGGTATTAAATAGCATATTGGATCTGAATATATAATCTTCCACCAAATAAACCATATAGTAATCAACTGCAAGATGTAATCAACACTACTAGTCACCCACAAGTACCAATCTATAGTTCTGGTAACAAGATTGAACACAAGAGATGAACTAGGGTTTGAGAGGAGATGGTGCTATTGAAGATGTTGAAGGAGATTGCCCTCCCCAAGATGGGAGAGTTGTTGGTGATGATGATGATGATGATTCCCCCCTCCGAGAGGGAAGTCCCCCCGGCGAAATCGCTCTGCCGGAGGGCAAAAGTGCTCCTGACCAAGTTCCGCCTCGAGGCGGCGGCTCTTCATCACGAAAGTCCTCTCCTATTTTTTCTAGGTCAAAATGACTTATATACCAAAAGATGGGCACCGGAGGTGGGCTGAGGAGGGCACAACCCACCAGGGCGCGCCTGGGCTCCCTGGCACGCCCAGGTGGGTTGTGCCCACCTGGTGGGGCCCCTCTGGTAGTTATTTGCTACAATAATTCTTAAATAATCCATAAAAATCTCTATGAAGTTTCAGCTTGTTTGGAGTTGTGCAGAATAGGTGGCCTGATGTAGCTTTTCCAAGTCTAGATTTCCAGCTGCCAGAATTCTCCCCCTTGGTGTGTACCTTGCAAATTATGAGAGAAAAGGCATTAGAATTACTCCAGAAAGCATTATTATGGATAAAAACATTGTAAATAATAGTAAGAAAACATGATGCAAAATGGACGTATCAACTCCCCCAAGCTTAGAGCTCGCTTGTCCTCAAGCGAAAACCGAAATCGAAAAACATGTCCACATGCTTTGAGAGAGAGGTGTCGATAAGAACAAAATACGGACATAGAAGCATCATGTTGATTATTATAATAGCAACAAAATTAAACATAGAACTTTTATCATATACTTCTCATGAATAAGTAATAGTTCATCACACAATCGAAGTATAAAGCAAAAACTCTATTAGAAACCAACAAACTATGTTCTCAGTCAACTTTGCAACTACAATTCATCATCTTTTCAGGAAGGGTCATGTGTCGGAGCCTTTATGCAAGTCCACATACTCAACCATCATATAGTCTTCTATGATTGCTAACACTCACCTCGTACCCATGAGCAAAATGTTTCAACCGGACACATAGAAAGATAGGGGCTTATGGTTTCGCCTCCCAACATACTCACCTCAAGGTTGATGTCAACAATAATAACTCATGCCACCCATATTCAACTGGACATATGTGCCTAGCTAGATCTTTCCTCACCACATGATTCTTGCCAAAGGAGAAAAATAAAAGGAGTAGAGAGGAAAACTTTGACTCTTGCATAAAAGTAAATACATAAAAGTAAAAGATAGGCCCTTCGCAGTGGGAAGCATAGGTTTCCATGCGCTTATTTGTTTGTATGCTCAATCCCTTAGTGCAAAAGAACGTCACGTTACATTGCCCCTTGTGATAGCGACCTTTATTTTGAAGTCTGTTGCTTTTATTCTTCACCATCACAAGTTCGTGCAACGCTCAATTTTCTCTTACACTAAATGATCTCACACTTTTAGAAGCAATTTTATTGCCTTTTTGCACCGATGACAACTTACTTGAGGGATCTTGCTCAATCCCTAGGTAGGTATGGTGGACACTTGAAAATAAGATTTGGGTTTAAGGGTTTTTGGATGCACAAGTAGTATCTCTACTTAGTGTGGGATTTTTGTCTAGCAAATATAGGGGGCAAGCACCACATGTTAAAGGATCTATGAAAATATGACTTCTATGTGAATATGAACAAACATAAATCATTAAGTTGTCTTCCTTGTCCAACGTCAACAATTTTGGCATATAATATTTTGATGAGGTCTCACAATCACAAAATATTTCTAGGATAGTATATTTATATGTGAATCTTCTCTTCCCTTATTAATTCTTTCATGAGTTGCATCATTGACTAATACTATGTTTTTCAATCTCTAATAAAATTTGCTGCTTATACTTTTCCTTATGTGGTGCCATCACCTACCATAGGATTAGTATATAATATTTTATTTATTTCTTTCCTTTCTTTTATTTGTTAACATGAAAGTAAAGAAAGCAAAAACTCATACTAAACTTTATTATATAACTTGCACATGATTACAAGGATAGATCACTAAGAAAACTCACAAAGAAAAAGGATCAAACATAAATATCATAGAGGCTATGTTGGTTTTGATTCAACTACATGCATGAACATGAGCCAAGTCAAGCCACTCGAACATTCAGAGGAGGATACCATATCATCATACTACATCACAATCATTTTAACGCGATGTTGACATCCAAGATAAATCATTATCCACTCCTAGCTACTTATGCATGGCATGAGAAACTATAATCTCTAATTGTCATTGCAAACATGTTTGATCATAATAAGCTGAATCATAGATACTAGGTTAAACATATTTACAAAAACAGAACAAGTCTAGTTCATACCTGTTTCTCTCTGCCACGACCGAACGATATGAAAATAATAATAGTGCAAGAGTGTCGTGGACTAAGCTCGAATCTGCAAACATTTTATTCAACAGGAGAAGACAAGGTAAAATGGGCTCTTTGTTAGATCAACAATAATGCAAATGAGAGCCACTCAACATTTTCATCGTGGTCTTCTCCTCGGTATGACTCAATAAAAAGAAAAGAAATTCAGAGAAACTGATGCCTACTATGCAACTTTATTCTTGTAGATACGTGTTGAGCCTCCAAGCGCAGAGTTTTGTAGGACAGTAGCAATTTTCCCTCAAGTGGATGGCCTAAGGTTTATCAATCCGTGGGAGGCGTAGGATGAAGATGGTCTCTCTCAAACAACCCTGCAACCAAATAATAAAAAGTCTCTTGTGTCCCCAACACACCTAATACAATGGCAAGTTGTATAGGTGCACTAGTTCAGCGAAGAGATGGTGATAAAAGTGTAATATTGATGGTAGAAATATATTTTCATAACCTGAATAAATAAAAACAGCAAGGTAGCAAATAGTAAACGAGCACAAAGACGGTATTGCAATGCTTGAAAATGAGGCCTACGGTCTGTACTTTCGCTAGTGCATCTCTCAACAATGCTAATATAATTGGATCATATAACCACCCCTCAAAGTGCGATGAAGAATCACCCCATATTTCCTATCTAGCGGAGAACATAAGAAGAAATCGTTTGTAGGGTACGAAACCCCCTCGAAGCTATTCTTTCCGATCGATCTATCCAAGAGTTCGTACTATAATAACACCAAATAATTTCAGATTCATAATACTCAATCCAACACAAAGAACTTCAAAGAGTGCCCGAAGATTTCTACCGGAGAAACAAAGAAAAGAACGTGCATCAACCCCTATGCGTATATTACCCCAATGTCACCTCGGGAATCCGCGAGTTAAGTGCCAAAACATATATCAAATGAATCAAAATAATACCCCATTGTCACCACGAGTATTCATTTGCAAGACATATATCAAGTGCTCTCAAATACATAAAAGTATTCAATCCGATAAAACGAAATCTCAAAGGGAAAACTCAATTCATCACAATAAGATAGAGATGGGAAAACACCATATGATATGACTATATTAACAAAGCCCATGATACATCAATATCGTGACATCTCAAGAACACGAGAGAGAGAGAGAAAGACTAAACACATAGCTACTGGTACAAACCCTCAGCCCGGAGGGTGGACTACTCCCTCCTCATCATGGTGGCCACCGGGATGATGAAGATGGCCACCAGTGATGATTTCCCCCTCTGGCAAAGTACCAGAACGGGGTCTAGATTGGTATTCAGTGGCTACAGAGCCTTGCAGGGGCGGAACTTCTGATCTAGGTTAATCCTGAGGGTTTTTGGAGTATTTGGGATTTTATAGGGCAAAGAGGGGGTGCGAGAGGCCACCGAGGTGGGCACAACCCACCTGGGCCCGCCTGGGGTTGGGTCCCCCTCGGAGCACCCCCGAGGTGCTGCTCTGGCCCATCGGGAGTCTTCTCGTCCATAAAAAATCCACAAAAAGTTTCGCGGTGTTTGGACTCCGTTTGATATTGATTTCCTGTGATGTAAAAAACAAGCAAAAAATAGCAACTGGCACCGGGCACTGGGTCAATAGGTTAGTCCCAAAAAATGATATAAAGTTTCTATAAATTGATTGTAAAACATCCAACAATGATAATAAAATAGCATGAATACTTCATAAATTATAGATACGCTGGAGACGTATCAGCATCCCCAAGCTTAATTCCCACTCGTCCTCGATTAGGTAAATGATAAAAGAAATAATTTATGAAGTGTGAATGCTAGCAAGGTGCACAAGTTTGATGAATGATAATTTCAATCACTTTTCCTAGCATCATAACAACAATTCTTTCTTATAAAACTTCTCATGTTATAGTAGCAACCAATTCACATGTTAAGGTTCAAACAATGAATTCTCTTGAAACTCAACAACCTATGTTCTCAGTCAACAAGCAATTGTAATTCAACTTATTCAACGAAGTGTAAGTAAGAGCTCCCCATACTCAACCATCATATAGTCTTCTATGATTGCTAACACTCACCGCATACACATGAGCAAAATATTTGAACCAGACACATAGAAAGATAGGGGCTTATTGTTTTGCCTCCCAACGCATTCACCTCAAGGGTGATGTCAACAATAATAAATCATGCTACCCATATCCAACTGGATATATGTGCCTAGATCTTTCCTCACCACATGATGCTTGCCAAAAGAGAAAAATAAAAAGGAATAGAGAGAAATACTTTGACTCTTTGCATAAAAGTAAATATTGAAAAGTAAAAGATAGGCCCTTCGCCAAGGGAAGCAGAGGTTGCCATGCGCTTATTTGTTTGTATGCTCAACCCCTTAGTGCAAAAGAACATCACGTTATATTGCCCCTTATGATATCAACCTTTATTTTGCAGTTTGTTGCTTTTATTCTTTCCCATCACAAGTTCGTACAACACTCAATTTTCTCTTACACTAAATGATCTAACACTTTTAGAAGCAATTTTATTGCCTTATTGCACCGATGACAACATACTTGAAGGATCTTATTCGATCCTTAGGTAGGTATGGAGGACTATTGAAAATAAGATTTGGGTTTAAGGGTTTTTGGATGCACAAGTAGTATCTCTACTTGGTGCGGAATTTTTGGCTAACAAAGATGGGGGGCAAGCACCACATGTTGAAGGATCTATGACAGTATAACTTCTATGTGAATATGAACAAACATAAACCATTACGTTGTCTTCCTTGTCCAACGTCAACAATTTTGGCATATAATATTTTGCTGGGGGCTCACAATCATAAAATATTTCCAAGATAGTGTATTTTCATGTGAAAGTTCTCTTTCTTATACTAATTATTCATGAATTGCTTGTATGACGATTACTGTGATTGTCAAGCTTCAAAAGATTTCACTTTCTAAACCCAATGTGAAGCTACCACTAAGCATGATATGATTTCAACTTCATGACATTCAATTTATTCAACAATTAACTCATAGGATATAAGTGAAGCACAAGAGTAAATGACAAGCTACTCCAAAAAGATGTAAGTGAAGATCAAGCGAGTAGTTATGTAAATGGGTAGCTATTTGAGGACTCTCTTTTATTTTAAAACTTTCAAATCTAAGCATTTTATTAAAACAACAAGCAAAAAGTAAAAATAAAATAAAATGACAATCCAAGAATAGCAGACATCATGTGAAGAAGCAAAAACTTAGGATCAACCGATACTAACCGATAATTGTTGATGAAGAAAGGTGGGATGCCTACCAGGGCATCCCCAAGCTTAGATGCTTGAGACTTCTTGAAATATTATCTTGGGATGCCTTGGGCATCCCCAAGCTTGAGCTTTTGTGTCTCCTTATGTGATGACCCCGATTTGACCGTACACTAATCATGCATGCAAACATGTACGGTTAAGATCAGGGACTCACGGGAAGATATCACAACACAACTCTAGACACAAATTAGAATAATACAAGGTTTATATTACAAGCCAGGGGCCTCGAGGGCTCGAATACATAAGCTCGAATACACAAGAGTCAGCAGAAGCAACAATATCTGAGTACATACATAAGTTAAACAAGTCTGCCTTAAGAAGGCTAGCACAAAAGCAACAATGATCGAAAAGGCAAGGCCTCCTGCCCGGGACCTCCTAACAACTCCTCGAAGTCGAACTCCATGTAGAATCATCCCCGGGATCCTCTAGCTCCTGGACTCCATCATATGATCGCAATAACCGGGAAAAAGGGAAAAAGAAGTAGGAAAGCAACCGCGAGTACTCATCCAAAGTACTCGCAAGCAAGGATCTACACTACATATGCATTGGTATCAATGAAATGGGTAGTATCTATGGACTGAACTGCAGAATTGTAACGACCCGACCCAAAATCGGTCAAGTCTCAGTGTAGCTGTACCATCCCAAGATCATGTTGGCACACACAATACATTGATGAAAAGATTAAAAGTTCAATCACACCTGAATTTATTACACGATTCTCATATCGAGTCTTTATTACATCATAATAAATTCAGCCGAAGGCCAACTCATGAGAAATAAACTAAATACAGCTGCGGAAGCGTAGACGAATAGCGAGTCCATCCGACTCCATAGGGCAATCGCCAAGCGTAGATCGTAGCCTCACTCCTGGTCGGAAAACTCCTCCCCAACGTGAGACGTTGCAGTCGTGTAGGTCAGCATTTAGAATATGCCGGCAAGTCATAGAGAGAACAACAATAATAATGCTAACACTATATGCAATTTGGCTGTGGGGCTCTAAGTTTTATGTTTTTGCGAAAAAGCCAGTTTTTCCCTACATCAATGGACTTGCTTACAATTACTACAAAATGTTGGTAGTTATTGAGATGGTTCCGCCAACCAATGTCTCATTCCCAATTATTAATTAACCCCTCAATTAGTTTATTTGTTCGGTGTTGAGATTTCCGAAATACTCTAGTTTCCAGAGGCTCATTTGTCCGTAACCAGGGACATAACTAATCGATTAGGTTGTTACTCTGCAGAGTCTTGTGCACTTTACCCGAAAGAATCGTTCCCTCCTTTATGTCCTCGCACTGCCTGGTGTTTGAAGACGGGATGAACGAAACAGGGTCTTCCGTAGAGTTTCTCTGAGCACTGCCGGTATCCATCCATGTCCTACCGTTCTTCTACATCTGCTGGCACCGTCCGTCCAGAGTCACGCCTAAGGTCAACCCAGCCAGAGCCCATAATGGCTTGCGGTTGCATATGTAAGCTTCCGGTCAAGGGGTATCCATCCGTCTCTTCGCGACTGGGTGAAGCTTTCCGCAAGATGTCATGGCGCTTCTCCATGCATCCCGGCCAACCACTGGTTTCTCCAAGGTGCCCGTCAACCGTCCACCACCCAGTAGTGAATTTGAAGTCCATCTTGAGCTTGACGTCATGGGGTTGTCATCATCTTGACTCTCACATCTCCCTTATGAATCTCTCAACCAACCCACATCTACGAGCATAGCAAGATAAACTACATCGTCCTGGGCAATAGTAGCAAGGGGAAATTGGGTTCATCCTACCTCATGATACTACTCAAGACATAACTTAAAATTCTCCTACTACATGCATGGTGGGGAGGGATAATTCTAATGCAACAAAATCATAGGTATTGTAAAACATGATCAAATGACTTGCCTCGCTGACGGTCTTCAAACGCTAGTGACTCGAGATAGCAAGCTTCGCACTCCAGAAATTCTATCGACTCAAACAATAGCACAAATAAGTATTCCACTAAATAACATAACAACAAGCTAAAGGAAAACACACAAGAACTCAAACCAAAAACCAAAGAAAACTCAAGGAAAACAAAATCAAGGTTTTCATCACTTCAAGCAACAACAAAGAAATAGTTTCAACCTACTAACACTTTTCTTAACAGATCCAAAACAAGGGTTTTGCTAACTAACATTAAGGAAAACAACATATAAACTAGATGCAAAAGGAATCACATCAATATCTATTATAGAACTCTTGTTATACCTAAAACAAAACTAATAAGAAAATAAAATAAAACTTTTTATTTTGCTGCAAATAAATGTTCATCCTCTGTAACTACAGAAACTAATCTAAAATAAATTATAGCAGGGGTAAACTAAAATTCCATCATAACTAGAATAGCAGGAAGCAGCAGCAAGCTAAATAAAACTAGAAAATCTTGATTTTGACTAAAACTAATTTTAATACAATCTACAAATACCCCAACAATTTCCTACTGCTAGGCTAGGTCAAAACTAAGTAGTGGCAAAAAGAATCACCTAAAAATAATAATCCTAGCTCAATTTATAGCACAAATACTAATCTGACTAAAACTAATATAAAACTATTTTTATAAACTTAAACATGGCCGTATCTATTTTCTACAGAAGCTACAAGAAATTTGTAAACTAAAAAAAGATTCAACTAAAAATAATAAATAACCTAAAAGATACAAATTTTACAAAATTGAAACTATTCTGAAGAAAACAGAAACGAAAATAGAAAACAAAACAAACGAACGTGCTAACGGGCCGAAACAGTGGCGCTCTAAAACTATCTAACGCGCGAGCGATTAATAAACCACTGCATCCATGGGCTAACAGAAATAAACCGATCGGCCGGTCTAACTAAACCGCAACTAAATAAACCGATCTAAACCGAAACTAAAACCGATCTATATGAAATAAAACCATACCCCTTCGCGGATCTAATCTAAGCCGTAGGTTGCCGATCGAACGATGGAGTGGGGTCCGGCGGCTTACCGCGGCGGTCGACGGCGAGGTGGGATCGGGCATTGGTGGCGGGGGTGCTCCGGTGGTCCGGGATGGCGGCAGCGAGGTCGGGGCGATGCGGCGGAGCGAGGCGGAGGTGGTGGTGGAGTTGTTGGAGCTCGGTGACGACGGAAATGGCCGGGGCGATGACGACGGCTCCTTGGTGAGCTGCAGCTCCGGCGAGCGGGGGTCGAGCTCGGGGTCGTCGCTACTGTGGGTAAGAGGGAGGCAGACCATGTCAAAACGATGCGCAACGTCGTGGGAAAGCTCAAAGGTGGAAGAGGAAGTCGTGCTGTTGCTCACCGGCGGCGGAGGCGGCGATGAACTGAGGCGGCTGCGGCGAGATCCAAAGGAGGAGGGCGCGAGCTGCGGTGGGTTTTGGGCTAGGGTTTTAGGGGGATTCGGAAGAGGAGGGGCGTAGGAATTTATAGGACATCAACTTGGAGCAGGGGCGACTCGGGATCGTGATCCCGTGGAATTCGGACGCTGCAGTGGCGTCGAATGCGCTCTGGCGCGGCATAGCGTGGGTGAGGGGGGGGGAAGAGATGAGGTGGGGCCGGCACGCCGGTGAGAGAGGGAGAGATGGGTGTGGTCGGGCGACCGGTCGCGAGGGGGTTCGGGTGCGGGCGCGACTGGGCTGCGGCTGTGGCTCGCTGGGCCGGTTGGCCTGGCCAGCTCGGGGGTTCTTTCTTTCTTTTTTTTTCTGAATAAGGCAGAGAGAAAAAACTAACTAAGAGAAAACTAATATATTTTTATATAAGACATATATATATATATCAAAATTCTCAGGGGAATTAATCCTACAACATGGACATTTTTCCAGAGGCAAAACAGAAACTAAAAAACATTTTCTGCAATCTCCAAATAAAATTCAAATTTGTATTCAAACCTTTTGGCAATATTTTCTTCTGACATTTTTGGAGTGTCATGTTAGCTCCTCTCATACTTTTTCTCAAGTATTTGTCAGGGATAACTTTCAATTGCCAAGTTGAATCCAACTCAAACAACAACTCAAATGCCTCTGAAAAAATATCCAAATGCCACACAATTCAAACAAAATGCATAGATGCTTAACTAATATTTGTAAAACATTCCAAATTGAAAATTTGGGATGTTACAAACCTACCCACCTTAAGATGAATCTCGCCCTCGAGATTCGGGTTGGCTAGCAAATAGGTGCGGGTGGTCCTGGCGGAGATCTTCTCGCTCCCAGGTGGCTTCCTCCTCGGAGTGGTGGCTCCACAGAACCTTGCAAAACTTGATGATCTGGCTGCGGGTAACTCTGTTCGCAGTCTCGAGAATTCTGACGGGTTTCTCCTGATAAGTCAGATCACTGTCAAGCTGTATGGCCTCTAGAGGCACTGTGTCTCTCAAAGGAATATCGGCCATCTCGGCATGACATTTCTTCAGCTGGGATACGTGAAAGACATCGTGAACTCCTGACAATCCTTATGGCAATTCTAGCTTATATGCAACTTCTCCTCTGCGTTCGAGGATTTTGTAGGGGCCAATGAACCTGGGTGCTAATTTTCCTTTAACCCCAAATCTCTTGATTCCATGAAGTGGGGACACACGAAGATATGCTCGGTCTCCAACTTCATACATTATCTCCTTGCGTTTACTGTCGGCATAACTCTTCTGTCTCGACTGGGCTATCTTGTGTATATCTCGAATCAGCTTGACTTTCTCTTCGGAGTCTCTGATAAGATCGGGACCAAAAAGTTTTCGGTCTCCAACACCATCCCACAGCAATGGTGTTCTGCACCTCCTTCCGTATAGAGCTTCAAAAGGGGCCATCTTTAGACTGGTCTGATAGCTGTTGTTGTACGAGAACTCTGCGTATGGCAAATTGTCATCCCAGCTAGACCCATAGTCTAGCGCACAAGCTCTCAACATGTCCTCCAGAATCTGGTTGACTCTCTCGGTCTGTCCATCTGACTGCGGATGAAAAGTTGTACTGAACTCCAGCCTCGTACCCAAGGTTTCATGCAACAGATTCCAAAACTTTGAGGTAAATTGTGTTCCTCTATCTGACACGATACTCCTCGGAACTCCATGCAGACATACGATCCTGGTCATGTATATCTTGGCTAACTTAGCACTGGTATATGTGGTCTTCACGGTAATGAAATGAGCTACCTTGGTCAAGCGATCAACCACTACCCAGATAGAATCATAACCTGAACGGGTCCTGGGTAATCCTGTGATAAAATCCATTCCAAGTTTTTCCCATTTCCACTCGGGAATCGGCAGTGGTTGAAGTAACCCTGCCGGCTTCTGATGTTCCGCCTTTACTCGCTGACAAACATCGCATACTGCTACGTACTCGGCAATATCCTTCTTCATACTTGTCCACCAGAAACTTTCCTTCAAATCCAGATACATCTTGGTGTTGCCTGGGTGAATCGAGTACGGTGAATCATGGGCCTCCTAAAGAATTAAGTTTCGGACCTCTGGGTCATTAGGCACATAGATACGATCCTCAAACCATAAAGTTCCATGTTCATCCTCACGAAAACCTTTAGCCTTTCCGTTACTCATCTTTTCCTTTATCTCTGAAATTTCCTTGTCTGTCTTCTGCGCTTCTCGGATCTTTTCGGTCAGAGTGGACTGAATATCCAAGGTGGCGACAAATCCTCTTGGTACTATCTCCAATCGGAGATCTCTGAGATCGTCAGCTAAATTCTGAGGTAATCCTCCAGCTATGAGAGTGTTCACATGGCTTTTACGGCTCAAGGCATCTGCTACAACATTTGCTTTCCCTGGGTGATAATGCAATCTCATATCATAGTCCTTGATCAATCAAGCCATCTCCTTTGTCTGAGGTTCAACTCCTTCTGCGTGAAATTGTACTTCAAGCTCTTGTGATCCGTGTAAACATCACAACTATTTCCGACAAGGAAATGTCTCCACGTCTTGAGTGCGTGCACTACGGCTGCTAACTCCAAATCGTGTGTGGCATAATTCATCTCATGAGGTTGTAGCTGTCTGGAGGTATAAGCTACAACTTTTCCTTCCCGCATGAGCACTCCTCCGAGTCCTTGACGAGAAGTGTCACAATACACCTGGTAATCCTTGTGTATGTCCGGCAAAATGAGTACTGGGGCTGTAACCAGACATTTCTTCAACTCCTGAAAACTGGCTTCACAATCCTCGGTCCAAATGTACTTGGTTTCCTTCTTCAGCAGCTCGGTCATGGGTTTTGCAATCTTGGAGAAATTCTCAATAAATCTCCGATAATATCCTGCAAGTCCGAGAAAACTACGGATCTCCTTGACTGAGGTGGGGGATTGCCAGTTGGTGACCGATTCAACCTTGGTGGGGTCGACTGCTATTCCTTCTCCTGAAATAACATGTCCGAGGAATCCGACTTCCTTCAACCAAAATTCACATTTGTTGAACTTGGCATATAACTGATGTTCTCGGAGTTTCTCCAGGACTAGACGCAGATGTTCCTTGTGCTCTTCCTCGCTCTTGGAGAAAACCAATATGTCATCGATGAACACCACGATAAACTTGTCCAGATATTCCATAAATACCTTGTTCATCATGGTCATGAAATATGCAGGGGCATTAGTCAATCCTAATGACATGATGGTATACTCATATAAACCATACCTGGTGGTGAAAGCCGTTTTGGGTATATCCTGTTCACGAATCTTTAGCTGGTGATACCCTGATCGAAGATCGATCTTGGAAAATACTTTGGCTCTGACTAGCTGATCAAATAAATCATTAATCATCGGTAGAGGGTACTTATTCTTGATGGTCACGTCGTTCAATGAACGATAATCTACAACCATTCTCAGGGTTCCATCCTTCTTCTCTATCAAAAGAACTGGGGCTCCCCAAGGTGACGAACTTGGGCGAATATATCCTTTCTCCAATAATTCCTTGATCTGCTGCTTGATCTCTTCCAAATCATTCGGGGGCATCCGATAAGGTCTCTTGGATATTGGGGCTGTGCCAGGTAATAACTCGATAAAAAATTCTAGGGACAATTGCATTTTTACCCCTAGTTGGTTCCTACCCATGGGTTTTGCCTTACTTTTCGAGCTTGCTCAGTTTTGCCCTTACTTTTTCCGTCGTGGTCCCTCGAATGCCCTTTGACCGTTTGACCAAAACTTTGAAAATTCATAACTAATTCATATGAACTCAGAAAAATGCAAATAAGATATCAAAATGTTCAGGTAAACACTACATTTATGTGCGTATCATTTGCATTCAGGACAAAAGCACCCTTTAAACTACCTGGGGTAATTAATGTTATTAACATTATTAAAAATAAAAAGGTATGAACCATATTTTTTCATGAATAAAAATTACATGCAAATGTAGATGATGTTTTCTGAACATCCAGATATCTTATTTGCATTTTTCCGAGTTCGTATCATCTTGTTATGAATGTTCTAACGACTTTGACCATTATTTGGAAACTTCATAACAAATTGATACGAACTCTGAAAAATGCAAATAAGATATCAGGATGTTCAGAAAACATCACCTACATTTGCATGTAATTTTTATTCATGAAAAAATATTTTTTGTACCTTTTTATTTTTAATAATGTTAATAACATTAATTACCTCAGGTAGTTTAAAGGGTGCTTTTTTCCTGAATGCAAATGATATGCACATAAAGGTAATGTTTATCTGAACATTTTGATATCTTATTTGCATTTTTCCGAGTTCATATGAACTAGTTATGAATTTTTAAAGTTTTGGTCAAACGGTCAAAGGGCATTTGAGGGACCTCGGCGGAAAAAGTAAGGGCAAAACTGAGCAAGCTTGAAAAGTAAGGGCAAAACCCGTGGGTAGGAACGAACTAGGGGCAAAAATGCAATTGTCCCAAAATTCTATTTCTCTATCCGGTGGCATTCCTGGTAATTCCTTCGGAAATACATCCGAAAAATCTTGTACTACAGGCACTTCCTCCTGAACCACTCCCATGAGGGAATTCACCTGCTTCTTTATCGGTGTGCGTCTGGATACATACTTGATCCTCTTCTGCTCCGGGGTGGTGAGCAAAATCGTCTTGCGGGCACAGTCGATGTTCCCTTCAAACTTTGTCAACCAGTCCATGCCTAGGATCACGTCCAATCCTTGGGATTCTAAGACTATGAGGTCTCCGGGAAAATCATGATTTCAGATGCTGAGGGTTGAATGACAGCCTAAGCCTGCCATCATCTCTCCTCCTGGGGAAGTGACTTGGGCGGGGTTCTAAGGGTCCTAGTGGGCAACCCATACTTTTCCACAACTACCCTTGATATGAATGAATGCGTTGCACCGGAATCAAAGAGTACCAATACTGGACGTGAATTTAATAAAAACTTACCAACCACAGTGTCTGGCTGATCATAGACGTCCTCCGCATCAATGTGATTCACCTGAGCACGAGGAAAAGGGTTGGGCTTCTTTGCTGAGCTCCCATTGCCGTTGCTGTTTCCATTCCTCTGCTTGGCATCCGGACAATCGGTGGCATAGTGTCCTGTCTTCTGGCACTTGAAACAGGTGATATGACTCAGATCCTTCTGAGTTGGAGCAGGACAGTGCTGGTTGCCATTGCCTCCATTGGCTGACTTGGGGTTGTTGTCGTGGTTACGATTGTTCCCATTCCCTCCATGGTTATGTCCTCCATGATTATGTCCTCCATGGTTGTGATGGGTATGTCCTCCCGATTATTGGGCATAGCGGGGCTTCTGTTGAGCTCCGGAGTTGTACTTTCCCTGACCATATTTCCGCTTGCGGCTTTCAATCTGCTGCTTCTTGCCTTCAAGTATAGTGGCCTTGTCTACCAGCTCCTGGTAGTTGTTGAAGGTAGCCACCATTAGCTGCATTCCTAGCTCATCATTGAGTCCTTCAAGAAACTTCTCCTGTTTTGCGGCATCTGTGGCCCCATCATCTGGGGCATAGCGAGATAATTTGCTGAACTCATCCACATATTGCCCCACAGTACGGTTCCCCTGGCGTAAGTTGTGGAACTCACGCTTCTTCAGACTCATGGCTCCAGTTGACACATGCGCGGTGCGGAAAGCCCGTTGGAACTGATCCCATGTCATGGTGGCGACTGGATAAGTGGCGGTGTAGTTTTCCCACCAAGAGGCTGCAGGTCCATTCAGTTGATGTGCAGTAAAACGCACCTTCTCAGTATCTGTGCATCCAGCAGTTGTTAGATCCCTTCCGATCTTGCGGAGCCAATCATCGGCTACAATCGGCACGGTGCTACTAGAGAACACCGGCGGATTCAACCTTAGGAACCGGGTCAGGTTATCGACAGGGGGTGGTGGCGGTGGATTGTTGTTGTTGTTGCCTTGGTTTTGGATGAGCATTTGCATTAAGGCATTCTGCTGTTGGATCAGCTGGGTGAGCTCCGGTGGGAAAGTGAAACCGGGGTCACGTCTCGGAGGCATCTGGTGTTATGGAGTGGATGAGAAATTAGAATAGAACAAGGGTCTAATGAGAAAATAGCACTACCCAAATGAATGCACAAACATAATCACACCAATCATTTATTTATTCATCTCAAACAAGGTTCAATCTCGGATTACAAAATCTCACGACTAATCGAAAAAAATAATGGCCTAACTGATCGACGAAAATAAAATAACATGGCGGTCGACTAAATGTCTTCATCAAGTATCCTTGCGTCCTCTGGTGCGACGCCTCCTCTTGCGGCTTCCTTCGGTGGAGCTCTCTTCATAATCCTGGTCATTGCTCATGAGAGGTCCATCATCTCCACTCAGGAAAAGGTCTTCTCCCAGATCCATCTTCTCCTCCAGTGTGGCAATATATTTCTTCCGGTCCTCGAGTCTTTCCATAAAATCCTTGACTTCATCCTCATGCTCATAGTGGGCTTCACGTGCTGCATCCTCCAGTTCAATTTCACGAAGATGCAACTTTTGGACCGTCTTCAAGCTCCTGCGCATCTGAATCTCTAGAGCCCTGATGTGAGCCTCCAAGTCTTGGACATATGAGTGAACGGAGTCGTCATCTATGGTGCGGATAATCTCTCCATCTGCAGTCCTGCGAGAAATCATGGTGTGGTCTGATCCAACAAGCTCGGTCCTGTATTCCTCCTGGATGCGTCCAAGTGCACTATGAACTGCTATGTCTCTCCCGAGGATCCAAGTGGGAGCAGTGAACCTGAAGTCAAGGGCACCGAGAGACTTCCGAAAGTCCTCCCTGGTATGTGCACCTTAATCCTATAACGACGGTCTTCTGGAAATGCCATGATAGGGGTCCCGGTGATAGATGACAGAGCAATCTTCAATTCCTTGGTGATCTAGACCAGCCTCCTGCCGAAAAGCATTGTCTCATCTGGCTGGCAAAACTCTGGGAGCAGAACTGGGATGAACTTGACGGCCATCTAGAATGTTGAAATTGGAGAGAAGTCAGAAATGAACATGGGAATATTACGGAATGATAAGGACATAAAATAAAATAGTTTCTTCCTATGGCTTTCCGATCCTAGGGGTTACGTCCTACGGTCAGCGTGTGCTCTGATACCATCTCTGTAAGGACCCGACCCAAAATCGGTCAAGTCTTTGTGTAGCTGCACCATCCCAAGATCATGCTGGCACACACAGTACATTGATGAAAAGATTCAAAGTTCAATCACACCTGAATTTATTACACGATTCTCATATCGAGTCTTTATTACATCATAATAAATTCGGCCGAAGGCCAACTCATGAGAAATAAACTAAATAAATCTGCGAAAGCGTAGACGAATAGCGAGTCCATCCGACTCCATAGGGCAATCGCCAAGCGTAGATCGTAGCCTCACTCCTGGTCGGAAAACTCCTCTGCAATGTGAGATGTTGCAGCCGTGTAGGTCAGCATTTAGAATATGCCGGCAAGTCATAGAGAGAACAACAATAATAATGCTAACACTATATGCAATTTGGCCGTGGGGCTCTAAGTTTTATGTTTTTGCGAAAAAGCCAGTTTTTCCTACATCAAAGGACTTGCTTACAATTACTACAAAATGTTGGTAGTTATTGAGATGGTTTCGCCAACCAATGTCTCAATCCCAATTATTAATTAACCCCTCAATTAATTTATTTGTTCGGTGTTGAGATTTCCGAAATACTCCAGTTTCTAGAGGCTCATTTGTCCGTAACTGGGACACGGCTAATCGATTAGGTTGTTACTCTGCAGAGTCTTGTGCACTTTACCCACAAGAATCGTTCCCTCCTTTATGTCCTCGCACTGCCTGTTGTTTGAATATGGGATGAACGAAACAGGGTCTTCCGTAGAGTTTCTCTGAGCACTGCTGGTACCCATCCATGTCCTACCATTCTTTTACATCTGCTGGCAACGTCCGTCCAGAGTCACGCCTAAGGTCAACCCAGCCAGAGCCCATAATGGCTTGCGGCTGCACAGGTAAGCTTCCGGTCAAGGGGTATCCATCCGTCTCTTCGCGGCTGGGTGAAGCTTGCCGCAAGATGTCATGGCGCTTCTCCATGCATCCCGGCCATCCGCTGGTTTCTCCAGGGTGCCCGTCAACCGTCCTCCACCCAGTAGTGAATTTGAAGTCCATCTTGAGCTTGACGTCATGGGGTTGTCATCATCTTGACTCTCACATCTCCCTTATGAATCTCTCAACCAACCCACATCTACGAGCATATCAAGATAAACTACATCGTCCCGGGCAATAGTAGCAAGGGGAAATTGGGTTCATCCTACCTCATGATACTACTCAAGACATAACTTAAAATTCTCCTACTACATGCATGGTGGGGAGGAATAATTCTAATGCAACAAAATCATAGGTATTGTAAAACATGATCAAATGACTTGCCTGGCTGACGGTCTTCAAACGATAGTGACTCGAGATAGCAAGCTTCGCACTCCGGAAATTCTATCGAGTTAAACAATATCACAAATAAGTATTCCACTAAATAACATAACAACAAGCTAAAGGAAAACACACAAGCACTCAAACCAAAAACCAAAGAAAACTCAAGGAAAACAAAATCAAGGTTTTCATCACTTCAAGCAACAACAAAGAAATAGTTTCAACCTACTAACACTTTTCTTAACAGATCCAAAACAAGGGTTTTGCTAACTAACATAAAGGAAAACAACATATAAACTAGATGCAAAAGGAATCACATCAATATCTATTATAGAACTCCTGTTATACCTAAAACAAAACTAATAAGAAAATAAAATAAAACTTTTGATTTTGCTGCAAATAAATGTTCACCCTCTGTAACTACAGAAACTAATCTAAAATAAATTATAGCAGGTGTAAACTAAAATTCTATCATAACTAGAATAGCAGGAAGCAGCAGCAAGCTAAATAAAACTAGAAAAGCTTGATTTTGACTAAAACTAATTTTAATACAATCTACAAATACCCCAACAATTTCCTACTGCTAGGCTAGGTCAAAACTAAGCAGTGGCAAAAAGAATCACCTAAAAATAATAATCCTAGCTCAATTTATAGCACAAATACTAATCTGAATAAAACTAATATAAAACTATTTTTATAAACTTAAACATGGCCGAATCTATTTTCTACAGAAGCTACAAGAAATTTGTAAACTAACAAAAAGGAATCAACTAAAAATTATAACTAACCTAAAAGATACAGATTTTTCAAAATTGAAACTATTCTGAAGAAAACAGAAACAGAAATAGAAAAGAAAACAAACCAATGTGCTAACGGGCCGAAACAATGGCACTCTAAAACTATCTAACACGCGAGCGATTAATAAACCACTGCGTCCATGGCTAACAGAAATAAACCGATCGACCGGTCTAACTAAACCGCAACTAAATAAACCGATCTAAACCGATCTATATGAAATAAAACCATACCCCTTCGCGGATCTAATCTAAGCCGTAGGTTGCCGATCGAACGGTGGAGTGGGGTCCGGCGGCTTACCGCGGCGGTCGACGGTGAGGTGGGATCGAGCGTTGGTGGCGGGGGTGCTTCGGTGGTCCGGGGTGGCGGCAGCGAGGTCGTGGCGATGCGGTGAAGCGAGGCGGAGGTGGTGGTGGAGTTGTTGGAGCTCGGTGACGACGGAAACGGCCAGGGCGATGACGACAGCTCCCTGGTGAGCTGCAGCTCCGGCGAGCGGCGGTCGAGCTCGGGGTCGTCGTTGCTGTGGGTAAGAGGGAGGCAGACCATGTCAAAACGATGCGCAACGTCGTGGGAAAGCTCAAAGGTGGAAGAGGAAGTCGTGCTGTTGCTCACCAGCGGCGGAGGCGGCGATGTACTGAGGCGGCTGCGGCGAGATCCAAAGGAGGAGGGCGCGAGCTGCGGTGGGTTTTGGGCTAGGGTTTTAGGGGGATTCGGAAGAGGAGGGGCGTAGGAATTTATAGGACATCAACTTGGAGCAGGGGGCGACTCGGGATCGTGATCTTGTGGAATCCGTACGCGGCGGCGGCGTCGAACGCGCTCTGGCGTGGCATAGCGTGGGCGAGGGGTAAAGAGATGAGGTGGGGTCGGCAAGTCGGTGAGAGAGGGAGAGAAGGGTGCGGTCGGGCGACCGGTCGCGAGAGGGTTCGGGTGCGGGCGCGGGTGGGCTGGAGCTGTGGCTCGCTGGGTCGGTTGGCCTGGTCAGCTCGGGGGTTCTTTCTTTCTTTTTTTTCTGAATAAGGCAGAGAGAAAAAAAACTAACTAAGAGAAAACTAATATATTTTTATATAAGATATATATATATATATATATATATCAAAATTCTCAGGGGAATTAATCCTACAACGTGGACATTTTTTCAGAGGCAAAACAGAAACTAAAAGAAACATTTTCTGCAATCTCCAAATAAATTTCAAATTTGAATTCAAACCTTTTGGCAATATTTTCTTCTGACATTTTTGGAGTGTCATGTTAGCTCCTCTCATACTTTTTCTCAAGTATTTGTCAGGGATAACTTTCAATTGCCAAGTTGAATCCAACTCAAACAACAACTCAAATGCCTTTGAAAAAAAATATCCAAATGCCACACAATTCAAACAAAATGCATAGATGCTTAACTAATATTTGTAAAACATTCCAAATTGAAAATTTGGGATGTTACAAGAATGCCAGAATAAGAGGGGGATAGCTAGTCCTATCAAAGACTACGCTTCTGGCAGCCTCCATCTTGAAGCATATAGAAGAGAATAGATGGTAAGTTCGCCAAGTAGCATTGTATAGCATAAATCCTACCCGGCGATCCTCCGCTCGTCGCCCTGTGAGAGAGCGATCACCGGGCTATATTTGGCACTTGAAAGGGTGTATTTTAATAAGTATCCAGTTCTAGTTGTCATATGGTCAAGGTACAACTCCGATTCGTCCTTTTACCGAGGGACACGGCTATTCGAATAGATAAACTTCCCTGCAGGGGTGCACAACATAACTCAACACGCTTGATCCATCTGGCCGAACACACTTTCCTGGGTCATGCCCGGCCTTGGAAGATCAACACGTCACAGCCCTACCTAGGCACAAAAAAGAGGTCAGCATGCCGGTCTAAATCCTATGCACGTAGGGGTCTGGGCCCATTGCACACCTGCACGTTGCGAACGCGGCGGTAAGTAGACCTAGCCTCCCTAATACAAGAGCAGGCATTCCAGTCCAATCCGGCGTGTGCCGCTCAGCCGCTGACGTCAATAAGACTTTGGCTGATACCACAACGTCGAGTGCCCATAAGTGCTCCCGCGTAGTTGGTTAGTGCGTATATGCCAGTGGCCAGACTCAGATCAAATACCAAGATCTCGTTAGGCGTGTTATTTTGAAGTAACCGCGGACGCCGACTAGGGCCAGGCCCACCTCTCACCTAGATGGTCTCAACCTGCCCTGTCGCTCCGCCACAAAGTAACCATCAGGGGGCTGTGGGGAACCCAGGCCCATCATTACCTGGATGGAACCACCTACCCCTTCATCCCCATCTTCGAACAGTAACATAGGTAATGTAAAAGTTTATAGTATATGTACTCGTGATCACCTCCCGAAGTGATCACGGCCTAGTAGTATAGCATGGCAGACGGACAAGAGTGTAAGGCCACTAATGATAAACTAGCAACCTATACTAAGCATTTAGGATTGCAGGTAAAGGTAACAACAGTAGTAGAAAAGACAGACTATGCACCAGAATAGGATTAACGGAAAGTAGTAACATGCTACACTACTCTAATGCAAGCAGTAGAGAGAAAAATAGGCGATATCGGGTTGATCAAGTGGGGGGGGAGGCTTGGTTGGTTGCTCTGGCAAGAAGGAGTCGTCGTCGATGTAGTCGATCATAGGGGTAACAACATCGGTCTCGGGGTCTACCAGAAAAAAGTAACAAAGGGGGAACACAATAAATAACAGGGCAATCAAAGCATAACATGGCAATACGCAATGTTAGGGGTGACTAACGTAGTACTAGGTGCTACTGGCGAAGGGGGAAAACATCCGGAAAAGTATTCCCAGTGTTTCGCTTTTTGGGACAGATGAACCAGAGGTGTATGATTGCATGTTCGCTATGCTAGGGATGTGTGTCGGACGAACAAACCGTGTATTCGGATTTGTCTCGTCGTTCTGAGCAACTTTCATGTACAAAGTATTTTCATCCAAGTTACGGTTTAATTCATATGATTTTTCAAAATTTTAAATAGTTTTTAGAATTATTATTAATTTGAAAATAAAGGTCAAAACGCTAAGTGCATCCCACAGAATGTACACAACAATGTACCGAGGGGCTGACAGGTAGTGTCCAGTTGACTGCTCAGTCAGCAGTCAACTGGGACTGTTGGCTGGTCAAAGGGTCCACAGGGACCCACGTGTCATACTCTACTTGTTTAACAATGTTTAAACTAAACTAATTAAGATTAATTAGGAGGGGTGGGCCCATGTTCTCAGTGTCTCCAAAAATTACCTAGTTAATTTAACCTAAGTGCTACAGTGGCGGGCCCACATGTGAGCGGGCCATTAGCTCCTAATTAGCTACCTGACGGGCAGGGGGGCACTTGGCAGTGCCCCAGCCACGTTCAACTGCGGCGGCGCACTGGCGGCAGTGCCAAACACGGCGAAGGGCCACGGGACCTTGTCGAAAACGGGCGGCGGTGATCCAAATCAGGCGCAGTCGGGCTTGTTCGAACGCGGGCTTGATGCTACATCGAATGGTGGTCCTGGGTGACGTTGGGGAGGCCGGAGGTAACCGCAATGATGACGACTGGCGGCAACAGGAAGTGCGGTGGCTGTGTTCGACGGCGTAGCTCGCGTTCGAGCCAGCTAACTAGCAGGGGAACATCAGGGGGCGCCCTGAGCTCATCTGAGCACTCATCCAGCCCGGGGATAGACCAAAACAAGCGTGGGGGGGGGGGGGGGGGTACATGGCGGCGGAAGCAGAGCTCCGGCAATGGGGACAGCAAGTAGCGGAAGCGGATCGAGTGGCAGAGGGAGGGAGGAGGCACGCGGAGCTCACCAAGGAGCTCGTGGAGGGGTCGACGGGGCTGGGGAGGTTCGAGGGCCAGTGGATCGACAACGACCGTGGCGTGCGGCGCCGGTGAAGAAGAGGACGAGGGCGACGGTGTCGAGGGCGCCGACGACGTCGGGGCGGCCCCCTCCCAATCCAGCGGAATCGGGCAGAGGGGCCGAGGGAGAGGGGGGTCGACGAGGAGGAGGTCGAGGATAGCCTGTCCGGCGGGGAGGCGGCGCCGGCGATCGGCGTCGGGGGCCGGCCGTTCCAGATCGAGTGAAACAGGGGGGGAGTGGGGTGCGAGGGGAGTGGGGGAACAAGGGGAGAGTGGGGTGCGGTGCTAGGGTTCGGTGGGAGTGGGGAGGTTAAGCAGGGGGTAGCGGGCCACGCGATTGGCCAGCTAGATGGGCCGGTTGGCCTAGCGGGGTTTCTATTTTTTTGGTCTTTGTTTATTTTCCTTTTTCATTTATTTATTCCTTTTTCATTTATTTTAGTTTCTATTTATTTTATTTTTAATAAAATACAAAAGTGGCACCTAATTTAGTGTTAGAAATTGTGCCTTTGCAACTATTAATTTAGCTCTTCAAAAAAATGGTTTGTAATAGTTTATTCTCTCTAAAAGCATTTAAGTAATTGTTTAGCCCCAGTTTAATTAATTTCTTGCATCTAAACATATGTCATCTCTCGAACATTTTAGTTTTAATTTTTGAAAACATTTTTTGTTTGCCTATATTTTAAATTTGAATTTAAATCGTTTTTTGAACCATCACGAGATTAATAATAGTAATCGCAGTGACATGGCATCATTAGCAAAGGTTCACTGTAGCTTAATTATCCAGGTGTCACAATTCTCCTGCACTACAAGAAATCTCGTCCCGAGATTTAAGAGATGGAGTAAGGGGGAAATGTCTGGTTACGAAATTCTAACAAATTTTCTCAGTCTTGGTTTGCTCTTGTCGAAGAGGTCGATCCATTACATTGATGTCTTCATTCGTCTATTTCAGGCCATCATGATGAAGACGCCATCTTTTCTTCGGAAGTTCCCTCGTACTTACGAAAAGGTTAAGGGGTATCTTCGGAAGAACTGAGCGCTACAATCTTGCTTATCTGGTAGATAACATCAGGGAAGGTGGCAGAAAGTAACTCCCGAATTGAAACTTAAGAAAATTGCCGAGAGCAAGGTAAGAAGGTACCAAGAGAAGTTTCGAGCGAGTAGGCAATCCTTCGATGCCTGAACAAAGTGTGTAAGGGGGTCCAGAGCAACGAGAATAAGTATTGCGTCTGATACCAGAATTGATGATCTCATCGGAAGGTGGCTCGTGAATTACATACAAGGTCACACACGAGGAATAACTTTGGGAACAGGGGGTGTACAAGAGAGTCAAGTTTTGATGCTGTGAAACTGTGGGTTATGGGCCCACCATGTGGGTTAAAAGTAGAAAGGATGCTGACATCTTGCACGGTCATGATAGCAAGGTAGGCCAGAGGGTAGCCTGCCAGTTATGTTGGCAACAACGTTGGTACCAAGGGCGAGGGACGAACAGAACCAGTTTCCTGCTCATAGAACGAGGCAGAGCAATAGGCAAAGTTCTCATCCATCGGTGGCTACCGGAATGCCATCAACAATAGTAACAGGGTCTTACTGACACGGTTGTACACCAAGTTGTTTGCATAAGCAGAAGAATATTACTGCTTGGATCATATAGATCACAAGAAAGGTTAAATAGAACAATGGAAAGGAAAATGTGATTATCAGATTAAACAGAACAATGGAAAGGAAAACGTGTTTAAACACATATTTCAGGGGTATGTCCTTCCCAAGGACAAGCAGAGCATGATATCCATGTCAGGATAGAAAGTAGAGAAACTATTTATAAAAGGGGAGAGGAATTCAATGACATTACCCATACAACGGTGTTTGGATAATTGATAAAGAAAGTTTAGCATTTTGAAGATTGGAGTATCACAGACATGCTTCGATATAGCATTGACATGGTCTTCAAGCAAGGTCAAACTATGGATACACAAAGGATACATCAGGAACAACTTATAGAGTAAGTCTTACAATTTCCTCATGGAAGAATGGTAACCTTGCAAAAAGGAAGAACTATAACAATAGGTCCCCCGACCAGGTGTGCTAGGCATGACATCACCTTACCGGGCTATATAAAGACCAATGTTATGACTCTTGGAAGAAGCTCCAACTATCATATCTGACCGAGATTCAGATCTGATTGGTGTCAGGATACCTCAGACTCAGTATGCCTGAGAAGAAAAGGTACAACACAAATTGATGAGATGACATTGTAAGATTCTCAAGAAATGAAGTATGGAAGCAATTCCTGAAACAAGAGTTCATCATTAAACCAAGGAGAGGATGAGGAGGCGGCTGATGGACTCGGTGACAACTCACTGAGATTTCCAAAAAGATGGATTTCCATAATTAAGTGAACATGGTGATAATCTTGTACATACTGAAGTATATAATGAAGTATGTTCGAGGAGAACATACATGAGCAAACAATGATCGAAACATGCACTTTGGAAAGATGGACTAAGTAGCACAATCGATGTTAGAATGGTGATTCAAATACCAATAGACTAAGAATGAAACTATCGACCATTAACTTCAAAGCAATAGGGTTGCTAGAAGTTTTGAAATTACACCTCACCATCCATGTGTCGGTATTCCGGTTGGAAACAACACGGGGACCAAGAAAGAATGGTGATGGGGAGAAGTATCACTGTACCAAGAATTCTTAAGAGGTGGAGCAATCCTCACAACATCATTGACATAAAAGACAGTAATACTTCAAGGTAGAACATAATACAAGCTGGATACCAAGTTGAGTCCATAACATGAACAAGTTTGTGATGAAAGGAAGGTAAGAATGTTGTCGATGGTAACACAGATCATCGAGGGGCAACCATGGGATTTCCCATCGGGAACACGATTGATATCCCGGAAGAGCTTAGATTGTTGATGATGATCACGACAAAATTGTCGAGAGATTTCATGAAGATGTAATCGATCGACGATAACATCTAGTCAAAGGAATGATAAAGCAAATGTTATTGGAACCATGGGTATGACACAAACTCAAAATCAAGCTTGTTGTTCAAGGAGAAATGATATGACGAGGAAGAGCGACGTAAGCTTAGCTCATTGTCAAAGGTTGTGCTCCGGGAATAAGGACGAGGTAGCACAGTTAAAATCAGCACGATAATGATATAGCCAATAAGACTAGGAATGTCGTGATCGGGTACAAACTCGTAAGTAAAGAAGATTACTAAGAGTTGTTTAATCACGGTGCGGACTCGATTCAGTTGTTGATGTCCTCGAGTGACTAACCACTCAGAATCCAGGAAAATTTGGAATTGGTGGAAATTAGTACTTGATGAAGGCTCATAATTAAGCAACTTGATTATGGGATATTATCAAAATTCCAGAGGGTAATACTCGAAAGTAGGGCAGAATAAAGGTTAGATAGGTGTATTGATTTACGAAAGACAAGTACTTTAACTTGTCCAAGAAATGGAATCAAGGAGAAAATATGGTCGGAAGCACGGTTGCAGAGGACCAATTCCCATATATAAGATGAACTTATACCAAAGAGGGTTTAAGAGAAGCTTCCATGATAAGATCAGCATCGTGTCCATGGGCATGAACGCAAGGTTCAAGGTCGACTCCCATTTCTCCAATACACAACTTCTCATTTACTGCTCTCAGTTAAGAATGTTTAGAGTTTGAAAGTTTAATTGGCGGAATACCAGAATGTTATGACCCATGAAGACTTTTGGGTTCACACAAATTAAGGAAGGTATAGGTTCAACCCATCGGGTCATCTTAGAAACATATACCACAACTCCAGGAGTAATTCATACAAGCTTGAAAGCAGAGCATGGTTGAGAAAGTTGAGGATACAAACCAAAGGCATTATGTATCATGGAATAACTCACAACGTGATTGAATATGAAGGAAGCTGTCGGATAAAATCCAACAAGGATCCGGTGGTCCTCAAGGGATCTGATGTGAGCATCGGTACTCAACCAGAGGAAGAAAGAATGCAAGAAGATCTGATTATAGAAACAACTAACTAATTTAAAGCCCAAATGCAAGGGAATTATGACTTCCAAATCAAGGGATCAGAAGCTAACACTCTGATTAAGGATGGATAAGTTGAGTAGGCTTAGGGGTACAATCGATGGCAATTTGATTGGTCAAGATTTAGCTCATGTTTAAAATGGCGTCTGAGCCGGAAGGATAATCCTAGGATTCGACTCATGGTTGTGAACATTCGCAAGTTATTGAATCAATGGACTCAAAATGATAGCGACAAAGGATGCCAATAAGATTACTATACTTATAGGATTAACCATAATGCAAGCAAGCAAGAATTTCAAGAACAACATGCTGTTGAGTATTTTCGAAATATCAAATGGTATTTTGAAGACTTTGGTGAAACGCATGAAGAACTGGGGAGAAACAAATCCTCAGGGTGTGTGTGTGTGAGGATTAATTTGTAGGTGTATGTAGGTGAAAAGGAACTACAAGGTAGTAAGCTCCAAGGATTCTCGGAACAACGGAGAGCAGTTCAGGGCATCTTGTAAGAATGGCAGGTGTATGCAGTTATCCATAAGGATATAACAGTGGTAGGGAATTTTCAAAGGCGGTGGGCGCAAGTGTCTCGGAAGAACATCGTAGAGTATTTTCGAAACCTACTGGCGCAGTAGGCAATCATCTGTAATAAGAGGCTCTTTGGGAGGAAGTAGTTACGAGAACATAGAGTTAGAGTTTGTAAAATCATTTAACCCGAATAGAAGAGAGATCAGAGTCCTAGAGTAAAGACGAGGAATAAAAGATCCTAATACCACCCGATGGCGACGTGGGCCCATGGGCCGCACAACCATGTTAGTAAAACAGTTTTCATCGACTAGACTCAACTTCAGCCAAAGAGTGTGGAAGGGGGATTCCTAGAGGCAGTCGGCTCTGATACCAACTTGTGATGCCCCCGATTTGACCGTACACTAATCATGCACGCAAACGTGTACGGTTAAGATCAGGAACTCACGGGTAGATATCACAACACAACTCTAGACACAAATTAAAATAATACAAGCTTTATATTACAAGCCAGGGGCCTCGAGGGCTCGAATACATAAGCTCGAATACACAAGAGTCAGCGGAAGCAACAATATCTGAGTACAGACATAAGTTAAACAAGTCTGCCTTAAGAAGGCTAGCACAAAAGCAACAACGATCGAAAAGGCAAGGCCTCCTGCTCGGGACCTCCTAACAACTCCTCGAAGTCGAACTCCATGTAGAATCATTCTCGGGATCCTCTGGCTCCTGGAATCCATCATATGATCGCAATAACTGGGAAAAGGGGCAAAAGAAGTAGGAAAGCAGCAGTGAGTACTCATCCAAAGTACTCGCAAGCAAGGATCTACACTACGTATGCATTGGTATCAATGAAATGGGTAGTATCTGTGGACTGAATTGCCGAATGCCAGAATAAGAGGGGGGTAGCTAGTCATATCGAAGACTACGCTTCTGGCAGCCTCCATCTTGAAGCATATAAAAGAGAGTAGATGGTAAGTTCGCCAAGTAGCATCGTATAGCATAAATCCTACACGGCGATCCTCCGCTCGTTGCCCTGTGAGAGAGCGATCACCGGGTTGTATCTGGCACTTGAAAGGGTGTATTTTATTAAGTATGTTGTCGGGGCTCAGGAACGACACCTATGGGATCATAGGGAATCCCTACTACGGTTGCTGGGGCACGGGGCTGTAAAAAGAGCAGGTTTAGAAGATCAACGCGCGGGGGGGGGGGGGGGTTTATCCAGGTTCGGGCCGCAAATTGTGCGTAATACCCTTCTCCTGCTGGTTTGTGTTTATCTGGTGTTCTTGGACTAGCTACAAAGCGTGTAGGATCCGAAAAGTCCGAATCCTCTCACAGTACGCCGCAGGCCTCCTTTTATAGTCAAAGGGGCTACCACAGTGGCACATAGGAGGTGGAAAGTTGTACAATAGTCGAGTTTATTGCCTGACATCACGGGACAAAATGCGTTAAATGCGCTACTTAGGTGCCCTCTTGCTTTATCTGGGACGGCAATGAAGCCCGTCCCATCCGTCGCCGCTTTGCCTTGCTCCGACACACGTCTAGGCCAACGAGGCATGTAGCGCCATGTAGGCTGGCAGGCTGCTGAGATGGCGTGGTGGCAGGGTCTTCACGAAGATCTGCATGCCACCACGTAGGTGCTTGACTAGTTGGCTTAGGAGCCACGTACTACCACGTGGGTTCCTGCTTAGTTGGTGGGTCGGCCACTGAGCTAGGGTGGCGATGGGGCAGCAAGGCCTTGCCGTGATCTTGCTGATCTTCCCGGCAAGGGTCTTGCCGGGGCCTTGTGCGCACCCTTGGCAGGAGCCTTGCCGGGGCCTCGTGGGCATCCTCGGCAAGGAGCCTTGTCGGGGCCTCGTGGGCATCCTCGACAAGGAGCCTTGCTGTTGTGTTGTTTCTTCGTTCCTATCTAGGCCTCGTAGGCCCTTTGTCTTCACAAAGGTCTGCATGCCACCATGGAGGCACCTCCTGAGCCTTGGTTCCGATGTGGTTGATGGCGTCGGGACTCTTAGACTCAAGGGTGGCGGCCTTGTTGGTGTTGGGCAAGTCACCCCGGCAAGGCTCTTCCCGGGACCGTGAAGGCCACCCTGCTACCTCTAGAGCACTTGCGTTGGTTTTCCCTTGAAGAGGAAAGGGTGACGTAGCAGAGTAGCATAAGTATTTCCCTCAGTTTTTGAGAACCAAGGTATCAATCCAGTAGGAGGCCACGTACGAGTCCCTCGTACCTACACAAACAAATAAATCCTCGCAACCAACGCGATAAGGGGTTGTCAATCCTTACACGGTCACTTACGAGAGTGAGATCTGATAGATATGATAAGATAATATTTTTGGTATTTTTATGATAAAGATGCAAAGTAAAATAAAATGCAATAAAAATAACTAAGTATTGGAAGATTAATATGATGGAAGATAGACCCAGGGGCCATAGGTTTCACTAGTGGCTTCTCTCGAGAGCATAAGTATTCACGGCGGGTAAACAAATTACTGTTGAGAAATTGACAGAATTGAGCATAGTTATGAGAATATCTAGGTATGATCATGTATATAGGCATCGTGTCCGAAACAAGTAGACCGACTCCTGCCTGCATCTACTACTATTACTCCACACACCGCTATCCAGCATGCATCTAGAGTATTAAGTTCAAGAGAACAGAGTAACGCTTTAAGCAACATGACATGATGTAGAGGGATAAACTCATGCAATATGAAATAAACCCCATCTTGTTATCCTCGATGGCAACAATACAATACGTGCCTTACTGCCCGTACTGTCACTGGGAAAGGACACCGCAAGATTGAACCCAAAGCTAAGCACTTCTCCCATTGCAAGAAAGATCAATCTAGTATGCCAAACCAAACTAATAATTCGAAGAGACTTGCAAAGATAACCAATCATACATAAAAGAATTCAGAGAAGATTCAAATATTGTTCATAGATAAACTTGATCATAAACCCACAATTCATCGGTCTCAACAAACACACCGCAAAAGAAGATTACATCGAATAGATCTCCACAAGAGAGGGGGAGAACTTTGTATTGACTTCCAAAAAGAGAGAAGAAGCCATCTAGCTAATAACTATGGACCTGTAGGTCTGAGGTAAACTACTCACACTTCATCGGAGGGGCTACGGTGTTAATGTAGAAGCCCTCCGTGATCGATGCCCCCTCCGGCGGAGCTCTGGAACATGCCCCAAGATGGGATATCGTGGATACAGAAAGTTACGGCGGTGGAATTAGGGTTTTGGCTCCATATCTGGTAGTGTTCCATGCCTAGGCATAAAAAGCAAGGATAGATCTAGGTGTTGCCATCTTTGGTAGGAAATCCATAAGTGGCTCTCATAATAGATTCATAAGGTAATTTAATTTTCTTTCTAGGGAAGTGTTCCATGCCTTTCCTTAACGGAAATTGGAATCTAATATTCCCTTCCTTCATATCAATAATTGCAACAATCGTTCTAAGGAAAGGTCTACCAAGAATAATAGGACATGAAGGATTTCAATCTATGTCAAGAACAATAAAATCTACGGGAACATAATTCCTATTTGCAACAATAAGAACATCATTAATTCTTCCCATAGGTTTCTTAATAGTGGAATCCGCAAGGTGCAAGTTTAAAGAGCAATCATCAAAATCATGGAAACCTAACAAATCACACAAAGTCTTTGGAATCGTGGAAACACTAGCACCCAAATCACACAAATCATAGCATTCATGATCTTTAATTTTAATTTTAATATTAGGTTCCCACTCATCATAAAGTTTTCTAGGGATAGAAACTTCCAACTCAAGTTTTTCTTCATAAGATTGCATCAAAGCATCAACGATATGTTTAGTAAAAGCTTTATTTTGACTATAAGCATGAGGAGAATTTAGCACGGATTGCAACAAGGAAATACAATCTATCAAAGAGCAATTGTCATAATTAAATTCCTTCAAATCCAAAATAGTGGGTTCATCAATATTTAAAGTTTTGACTTCTTCAATCCCACTTTTAACAATTTTAGCATCAAGATCTAAAGACTCCGAATTTTTGGAACACCGTCTAGGTAAAGGTGGATCATATTCAGTCCCATTATTATCAAGATTCATATTGCAAAACAAATATTTAATCAGGGACACATCGATAACTTTTAGATCTTCATCTTTATTATCATGGAAACTAGAAGAACACGCTTTTATAAAGCAATCTTTCTTAGCACGCATCCTAGCGGTTCTTTCTTTGCACTCATCAATGGAAATTCTCATGGCTTTGAGAGACTCATTGATATCATGCTTAGGTGGAATAGATCTAAGTTTCAAAGAATCAACATCAAGAGAAATCCTATCAACGTTCCTAGCCAACTCATCAATCTTAAGCAATTTTTCTTCAATCAAAGCATTGAAATTCTTTTGCGAAGTAATAAATTCTTTAATATTAGATTCAAAATTAGAGGGCCTCTTATTATAATTTCCATAAGAATTGTTGTAGGAATTACCATAATTATTAGAGGAATTACTAGGATATGACCTAGGGTTAAAGTTTCCTCTATATGCGTTGTTACCAAAATTGTTCCTACCACTCACATCCATAGATTCGTTATTATTCTTAATCAAAGTAGACAAAGGCATATCATTAGGATCAGAAGAAACACTTTTATTAGAAAATAATTTCATAAGTTCATCCATCTTTTCACTCAAAACATTAATTTCTTATATCGCATGCACTTTCTTATTAGTAGATCTTTCAGCGTGCCATTGAGAATAATTAACCATGATATTATCTAGGAGTTTAGTAGCTTCTCCTAAAGTGATTTCCATAAAAGTGCCTCCCGTGGCCGAATCTAAAAGATTTCTAGAAGCAAAATTCAATCCGGCATAAATTTTTTTGTATAATCATCCACAAATTCAAACCATGCGTAGGGCAATTACGTATCATTAATTTCATCCTCTCCCAAGCTTGTGCAACATGTTCATGATCAAGTTGCTTAAAATTCGTAATATCATTTCTAAGAGAGATGAACTTAGAGAGAGGAAAATACTTAGAGATAAAAGCATCTTTGCACTTATTCCACGAATCAATACTATTTTTAGGCAAAGACGAAAACCAAGCTTTAGCACGATCTCTAAGCAAAAAAGGAAATAGCTTCAATTTAACAATATCATTATCCACATCTTTCTTCTTTTGCATACCACACAAATCAATGAAGCTATTTAGATGGGTAGCGGCATCTTCACTAGGAAGGCCGGAAACGGATCTTTCATGACAAGATTCAGCAAGCAGCATTAATTTCACAAGATTTAGCATCGGTAAGAGGAGCAATCGGTGTGCTAATAAAATCAGTGTTGTTGGTATTGGTAAAGTCACACAATTTAGTGTTATCTTGAGCCATCATGACAAGCAAGCAATCCGACACACGAGCAAACAAGAAACAGGCAAAAAGAGGCAGATAGAGAAAGAGAGGGAGGATAGAGAGAGAGAGGGCGAATAAAACGGCAAGGGTGAAGTGGGGGAGAGGAAAACGAGAGGCAAATGGCAAATAATGTAATGCGGGAGATAAGGGTTGTGATGGGTACTTGGTATGTTGACTTTTGCGTAGACCTCCCCGGCAATGGCGCCAGAAATCCTTCTCGCTACCTCTTGAGCACTTGCGTTGGTTTTCCCTTGAAGAGGAAAGGTTGATGCAGTAGAGTAGCATAAGTATTTCCCTCAGTTTTTGAGAACCAAGGTATCAATCCAGTAGGAGGCCACGCACCTACACAAATAAATAAATCCTCGCAACCAACGCGATAAGGGGTTGTCATTCCCTACACGGTCACTTACGAGAGTGAGATCTGATAGATATGATAAAATAATGTTTTTGGTATTTTTATGATAAAGATGCAAAGTAAAATAAAAGGCAATAAAAATAACTAAGTATTGGAAGATTAATATGATGGAAGATAGACCCCGGGGCCATAGTTTTCACTAGTGGCTTCTCTCGAGAGCATAAGTATTCACGTCGGGTAAACAAATTACTGTTGAGCAATTGACAGAATTGAGCATAGTTATGAGAATATCTAGGTATGATCATGTATATAGGCATCACGTCCAAAACAAGTAGACCGACTCCTGCCTGCATCTACTACTATTACTCCACACATCGACCGCTATCCAGCATGCATCTAGAGTATTAAGTTCAAGAGAACAGAGTAACGCTTTAAGCAAGATGACATGATGTAGAGGGATAAACTCATGCAATATGAAATAAACCCCATCTTATTATCCTCGATGGAAACAATACAATACGTGCCTTGCTGCCCCTACTGTCATCGGGAAAGGACACCACAAGATTGAACCCAAAGCTAAGCACTTCTCCCATTGCAAGAAAGATCAATCTAGTAGGGCAAATCAAACTGATAATTCGAAGAGACTTGCAAAGATAACCAATCATACATAAAAGAATTCAGAGAAGATTCAAATATTATTCATAGATAAACTTGATCATAAACCCACAATTCATCGGTCTCAACAAACACACCGCAAAAGAAGATTACATCGAATAGATCTCCACAAGAGAGGGGGAGAACTTTGTATTGACTTCCAAAAAGAGAGAAGAAGCCATCTAGCTAATAACTATGGACCCGTAGGTCTGAGGTAAACTACTCACACTTCATCGGAAGGGCTATGGTGTTGATGTAGAAGCCCTCCGTGATCGATGCCCCCTCCGGCGGAGCTCCGGAACATGCCCCAAGATGGGATATCGTGGGTACAGAAAGTAACGGCGGTGGAATTAGGGTTTTGGCTCCATATCTGGTAGTTTGGGGGTACGTAGGTATATATAGGTGGAAGGAGTACGTCGGTGGAGCAACAGGGGGCCCACGAGGGTGGAGGGCGCGCCCAGGGGGGTAGGCGCGCCCCCTACCTCGTGGCCTCCCAGTTGATGTCTTGACGTATGGTCCAAGTCCTCTGGATCATGTTCGTTCCGAAAATCACGTTCCCGAAGGTTTCATTCCGTTTGGACTCCGTTTGATATTCTTTTTCTGCGAAACCCTAAAATAGGCAAAAAAGCAGCAATTCTGGGCTGGGCCTCCGGTTAATAGGTTAGTCCCAAAAATAATATAAAAGTGTATTAGAAAGCCCAATAATGTTCAAAACAGAATATAATATAGCTTGGAACAATAAAAAATTATAGATACGTTGGAGACGTATCACACCCCGGCAAGGGCCTTGCCGGGGGAGTTTCACCTCGCCCCTCCGCTCTTCATGCCTCTGGCATTGAGCACGGCTCTCGTAGTCTTATGTCTTTGCTTCCTCTTCTGTCCCGCCAAGCGCGGCCGCAGGCGTGTGGCTGCGACTGCCCGCGCACAAGTAAAGGGGTACAAAAAGGACCCCTACTTTTGTACACCGATAGGAGCCCCCGGGCCTGGGTCACATATAAGCGCAGAGCGTTATTGGGCCAGGCCCAGAACGGTGCGCGGGCACGCGTGCGGCGGAGTTTTACCATAGTAACTCCCTCGCCAGTTGCGCTTCCCCCAGACCCGCGTTGAATGAGTGACGTGGGGGTCGTGCATGGAATGACCGCAGCATGCTTGCGTCATCCCGTGATGAATAGTAAAGAGGCGGCTTGCGTGTCCCTTTTAAAACTACAGGGCCGCTGCTCATTTACTCTCTCTACCTTGGAACCGTCGTTCCATGTTTTGAACTACGCCTGCCCCTTGTGCCACGTACGCCGCATGAACGGCGTGGGGTAGGTGACAGATGCACGGGATATGGGAAGACATGCGGTGGCCAATTTTTACGCACCTTTGATTGGGCGGAGAGGGCGGTCGATGGCCTTGCTCGTTGCCAACTTAATGAGCCGGACTAGAACGGGCTCTTCAGAGGCGTAGAGCCAGTCTTTTAGCCTTCCCCGCTCAGCTATAAAAGGGGACTCAGGAGGGGGAGGAGTGAGGGAGTCCTGAATTAAGGGGTCCTCGGGCGTCCGGCTTGTGTGATATGGGCCGGACTAATGGGCTATGAAGATACAAGATAGAAGACTCTCTCCCGTGTCCGGATGGGACTCACCTTGGCGTGGGTGGCAAGCCAGGCGTTCGGATATGAAGATTCCTTTCTCTGTAACCGACTTTGTACAACCCTAGCCCCCTCCAGAGTCTATGTAAATCAGAGGGTTTAGTCCGTAGAGGTAATCATAATCTAACAGGCTAAACTTCTAGGGTTTTAGCCATTATGATCTCGTGGTAGATCAACTCTTGTAACCCCCATACTCATCAATATCAATCAAGCATGACGTAGGGTATTACCTCCATCAAGAGGGCCCGAACTTGGGTAAAACTTCATGTCCCCTGTCTCCTGTTACCATCAACCTTAGACGCACATTCGGGACCCCCTACCCGAGATCCGCCAGTTTTGACACCGACATTGGGGCTTTCATTGAGAGTTCCACTGTGTCGCTGCCAGAAGGTTCGATGGCTCCATCCATCATCTGCAAGGATGCTGCCCTAGGGGAGGTTTTTCTCCCTCGCCAGATCTTCGTATTCGGTGGCTTCGCACTGCGGGCCAACTCGCTTGGCCATCTGGAGCAGATCGACAGCTACGCCCCAGGTCACCAGATTAGTTTTGGAAACCTGGATTATGTTGCTGATATCCAAGGAAACTTGATCTTACAAGGATTCACGACCCCAACCTCCGCTCTTTCCTTAGAGCCGGAGCGTCTCGCCAGTACCGAAGACGGGATTTCTAAACCCGCCAGACTATCTGTGGCCACTGGGCCCAGTATAGGAGAGCCGGAGGAAGCAGTGTCACCGGCATCAGTCACCAAGCCGGACCCTTCCCCGGACGCTGGCTCCGAACTCTCGGAGTCTGCATCGTGTGAGCTCGGTCGAGGAATTCCCTTCCCGCCATACTCCATGGATTCTTTTCTCCCTCGACAAATCTTGCCTTTAAGCGAGGCTCTGGACTTGATGCGATCCCTCGTGATTACGGAGGAGCAACGTCCGAACCACACCCAGCCCAGACTAGGGCCTGAGAGCGGGGAATTTTATGTCCCACCCACCACCCACTTCATCGCCATAGTAGAGGACTTAACTGACATGCTCGATTACGGCTCCGAAGACATCGACAGTATGGACGACGATGCCAGAGAGGAGCAAGCCGAAAACCCGCCGTTTACCGGACGCTGGAAGACCACCTCTTCGTATGACGTGTACATGGTGGATACACCCAAGGAGGGTGACAGTGATAATGAGAAAAATCCAGTAGAGGGTAAACCTCCTGAGATAAAACAAAAGCACCGACGGCGCCGCTCTAAATCATGCCACAGCAAAGACAACAATATCGGCATGAGAGACAACAACACTCCGGATGATGCCGAAAACCAAGAAAACCCCGTCGAGCAAAACTCTGAACAAGACGATCAGGAGGATGGGCAAGTTAGCCCTGATGAGCAGGCTGCAAACGAAGACTCAGAGGACAGTAATTACCTTCCACCCTCCGAGGATGAGGTGAGCCTCGGCGAGGAAGACTTTATCGTGCCTGAGGAACCTCTCGAGTAGGAGCTCTTTAAGCAACGGCTAATAGCCACTGCAAGGAGCCTGAAAAAGAAGCAGCAACAGCTTCAAGGTGATCAAGATCTGCTCAACGATAGATGGACTGATGTCCTGGCAGCAGAAGAATACGGCCTCGAGCACCCAAGCAAAAGTTACCCATTAGCGTAAACTGCTACCTCAATTTGACGACGAGGCACTTGAGCCCGTACCATCAGCGCGTAATGCGGCTGATCGACCACCACGTGGCCGGGACAAAACAACAACTCAGGCCGAACACTAGCCCGTCCTACCTCACCGTAAAGGCAGAGATAAAACAGCTCAGGGATACACATATGACCTACGGCAGGACCTGAAGAATAAAGAAGGTCCGGCCAGATTGATCTACGGATCGCGGGGGCGTGCCCCGATGCGCGACGATGGCTATCAAGCTGAACACGGCAAGCACAATCACATCCGGGCCGAAAACCGTAGACGGACTCCATCCGAACTACGACACGATCTGGCCCGATATAGAGGCGCCACACACCCCCTCTGCTTCACTGATGAAGTAATGGAACTTGAATTCCCAGAAGGGTTCAAACCCGTGAATATCGAATCATATGATGGAACCACAGATCCCGCGGTATGGATTGAAGACTTTATTCTCCATATTCACATGGCCCGTGGCGATGATCTTCATGCCATCAAATACCCCCCCCCCCCTCTAAAACTCAAGGGACCAGCCCGACACTGGCTGAACAGCCTGCCTGAAAACTCTATTGGCAGCTAGGAAGACCTAGAAGACGCCTTCCACGACAACTTCCAGGGCACATACGTCAGACCTCCGGATGCCGATGACTTAAGTCACATAGTCCAATAGCCCGGAGAGTCAGCAAGGAAATTACGGACTAGGTTCTTAACTAAAAATAATCAAATCATCGACTGTCCGGATGCCGAAGCCCTAGCGGCCTTCAAACATAGCATCCGCGACGAATGGCTCGCCCGACACCTCGGCCAAGAAAAGCGAAGTCCATGGCAGCCCTCACGACACTCATGACCCGCTTTTGCGTGGGCGAAGATAGCTGGCTAGCCCGCAGCAATAACAATGCGAGTGAACCTGGCACCTCGGAAGCCAGAAATAGCAACAAAAATCCCCGACGCAATAGGCACAAGCATCGAAACAATGGTGACAATAATGATGACACGACGGTCAACGACAGATTTAGTGGCTCCAAGTCCGGTCAGCGGAAGAAGCCATATAAAAGGAATAATCAGGACCCTTCCAGCCCGGACCGCATACTCGATCGTCCATGTCAGTTCCATGGCACCCCTGATAAACCAGCCAATCATACCCACCGGAGTTGTTGGTTCTTCAAACAAGCTGACAAGTTAAATGCCGAAGACAAGGAGAAGGGGTCGCAAAGCGAGAATGACGACGAGGAGCCCCGGCCACCGAACACAGGGGGATAGAAGAAGTTTCCCCATCAGGTCAAAACGATGAACATGATATACACTACCCATATCCCCAAGAGGGAGCGCAAGCGCGCGCTCAGGGACGTCTATGCGATAGAGCCAGTCGCCCTAAAATTCAACCCATGGTCGTCATGCCCGATCACTTTTGATCAAAGGGACCATCTGACCAGTATCCGCCATGGTGGTTCAGCCGCACTGGTTCTCGACCCAATAATTGATGGATTCCACCTCACACGAGTCCTCATGGACGGTGGCAGCAGCCTCAACCCGCTCTATCAGGATACAGTGCGCAAAATGGGCATCAATCCATCAAGGATCAAGCCCACCAAAACTACCTTTAAAGGAGTTATACCAGGTGTAGAGGCCCGTTGCTCGGGCTCAATCACATTGGAGGTCGTCTTCGGATCTCCGGACAACTTCGAAGCGAAGAGTTAATCTCCGATATCGTCCCCTTCCGCAGCGGCTATCACAGACTGCTCGGACGAACCGCGTTTGCTCGACTCAATGCGGTGCCACACTATGCTTATCTCAAGCTCAAGATGCCTGGACCACGCGGTGTCATAATAGTCAATGGAAACACGGAGCGCTCCCTCCGTACCGAGGAACACACCGTGGCCCTGGCAGCGGAAGTACATAGCGGCGTTCTAAGGCAGAACTTTAATTCAGCGGCCAAGCTCCCAGACACTGTCAAACGAGTTCAGACTACTCCGCAGCATGATAATCCGGCTCGTCAGGAGTTAGACTAGCAATTCGACCTCCGTCTCAGCCCCGAACAAGTGGCGGCATACGTACCACACGTACATAATTACACGCTAAAAATACCATGGGCAGAGACGGAGGCATAACCAGACTGTGGTCCACAATACAGCTCGACCTTCCCGGGAAACACATACTCTTACTTTTTATCCTTTTCGGGTTTTCTTTTCCACAGGCCTATCTCGACGGCCTGATAATCGGTCCTTTCGAAGGATGGATATACCAAGGTGGCAAGTGATACGTCTCCAACGTATCTATAATTTTGGATTGCTCCATGCTATTATATTATCTGTTTTGGATGTTTATGGGCTTTATTAGACACTTTTATATTATTTTTGGGACTAACCTATTAACCAGAGCCCAGTGCCAGTTTCTGTTTTTTTCCTTGTTTTAGAATATCGCAGAAAAGGAAAATCAAACGGAGTCCAATTGACCTGAAACTTCACAGAACTTATTTTTGGATCAGAAGAAGCCCAGAAGATTTGGAGTGCATGTCAGGGGATCAACGAGGAGGCCACGAGGCAGGGGGGCGCGCCCACCCCCCTGGGCGCGCCCTCCACCGTCGTGGGCCCCTCGTGCCCCCCTGACGTACTTCTTCCGCCTATATATCTCCATATAACCTAAAACGATGGGAGAGCACAATAGATCAGGAGTTCCGCCGCCAGAAGCCTCCGTAGCCACCGAAAACCAATCTAGACCCGTTTCGGCACCCTGCCGGAGGGGGCAATCCCTCTCCGATGGATATCTTCATCATCCCGGTGCTCTCCATGACGAGGAGAGAGTAGTTCTCCCTCGGGGCTGAGGGTATGTACTAGTAGCTATGTGTTTGATCTCTCTCTCTCTCTCGTGTTCTTGAGGTGGTAAGATCTTGATGTATCACGAGCTTTGCTACTATAGTTGGATCCTATGATGTTTCTTCCCCCCTCTACTCTCTTGTAATGGATTGAGTTTTCCCTTTGAAGTTATCTTATCGGATTGAGTCTTTAAAGATTTGAGAACACTTGATGTATGTCTTGCCGCGCGTATCTGTGCTGACAATGGGATACCACGTGATTCACTTGACGTATGTTTTGGTGATCAACTTGCGGGTTCCTCCCATGAACCTATGCATAGGGGTTGGCACACGTTTTCGTCGTGATTCTCCGGTAGGAACTTTGGGGCACTCTTTGAGGTTCTATGTGTTGGTTGAATAGACGAATCTGAGATTGTGTGATGCATATCGTATAATCATACCCACAGATACTTCAGGTGACATTGGAGTATCTAGGTGACATTAGGGTTTTGGTTGATTTGTGTCTTAAGGTGTTATTCTAGTACGAACTCTAGGGCTATTTGTGACACTTATAGGAATAGCCCAACGGATTGATTGGAAAGAATAACTTTGAGGTGGTTTTGTACCCTACCATAATCTCTTCGTTCGTTCTCCACTATGAGTGACTTTGGAGTGACTGTTTGTTGCATGTTGAGGGATAGTTATGTGATCCAATTATGTTATTATTGTTCAGGGAACTTGCACTAGTGAAAGTATGAACCCTAGGCCTTGTTTCCTAGCATTGCAATACCATTTACGCTCACTTTTATCATTAGTTACCTTGCTGTTTTTATATTTTCAGATTACAAAAACCTTTATCTATTATCCATATACCACTTGTATCACCATCTCTTCACCGAACTAGTGCACCTATACAATTTACCATTGTATTGGGTGTTTTGGGGACACAAGAGACTCTTTGTTATTTGATTGCAGGGTTGCTTGAGAGAGACCATCTTCATCCTACGCCTCCTACGGATTGATAGACCTTAGGTCATCCACTTGAGGGAAATTTGCTACTGTCCTACAAACCTCTGCACTTGGAGGCCCAACAACGTCTACAAGAAGAAGGTTGTGTAGTAGACATCAAGCTCTTTTCTGGCGCCGTTGCCGGGGAGGTGATTGCTTGAAGGTATATCTTTAGATCTTGCAATCGAGTCTTTTTGTTTCTTGTTTTAGCACTAGTTTAGTTTATAAAAGAAAATTACAAAAAAATGGAATTAAGTTTGCCTCATACGCTTCATCTTTTTAATATCTTTCGTGAGTATGATGGAAAGGAAAATTGTGCCAAAGTGTTAGAAGAAGAATGCATTAAAATGTTTGGCACTAAATCTTTGAATGATGAGAATGATTGCAATGTTGTTAGTATGAACTCTTTGAATATACATAGTACTAATGATGATTGCACTAGTTATGATGAAAATGTCTCCTATAAACATGTCAATTTTTGTGGAGTGCATTGGGTTTGCAAGTACACACCAAATAGGGAAGATAGATATTGCAAGAGGCATAAGCATTTAGAAACTAAATTGTTGCAAGAAAGGCTAGATGTTTGTGCTGAAAATTTAAATTTTCTTAGCCATACTTGTGAACTTTGCAATGAACATGACCATTTCAGTACCCAATGCAAATTGTTTCATGATCGTATCGTGTCCAAAAATTGTGATGACTTGATTTCCCTTGCACATGATAATGAACTTAGTTTTCTCTTGGGTTATGAAGAAATGAAACGAATAACTAAGGATATTCCAAAATTTTCCCTTGATAGAGTTCTTCATTTTGATCTAGAGAAGATTTATATGTATTGTGCGGTGAATTGCATTGAAAATCCTTATATTGCCAATTACATAAAGAAAAGAAAACAAATAGAAGATGAAGAGAATACTAATGAAAGGGAAGAGACTTCCCAATATCCTCCTATTATTTCTTATGATGAATCAGGTAACGAGGAGGAGCCTCCTATTCAACCAATCTCATTAATAAGGAGCTCCAAAAAGAGGATTGAACCCACACATGATGTGGTGAAGAAGAAGAAAAGGAAAAGGAAGAGAGGTAAAAAGATATCTCCCCCAAAATAATGCTGCTCCTATTACTATTGTGCCTCATGAAAATATAATTGTGGAAGATAATGATACTTCTTATGATCTTGAAAATCTTATTGGCACATTCTTGGAAGAATATGATAATTGCTATACTATTGGTGCTATCCATACTATTAATGATGAGAGTGATTATGCTTATGATATGAAAAGGCCCAAGCTTGGGGATGCTGTGTTTGATGAATATGATGTTTTTGAGAATATATTTGCTGCAATTAATGTTTGTCCCAAGCTTGGGGATGCTACGCTTAATGAAGATGATATTTTTAGTCTCCCAAGTTTTGATATGCAAATTTATAATGATGATAGCATGCCTCGTACTTATGATAATTATTGTGATGATACATATGCTATAAAAAGTAGTGATGATTATATTTATAAAACTTTTCATGATTATGATTACCCTTTTTCCGAACATTACTCTTTTAATGTGGAAACAATTTATAGTATTCAAGTCTCTTATGATACTCCCACTATTCCGAATGAGAAGAATTTTGCTTATGTGGAGAGTAATAAATTTTCTATGCTTATAGATAATGAAAAGAATACTTTAGGTGCTGGTTATATTGTTTAATTCATTCATGATGCTACTGAAAATTATTATGAGGGAGGAATATATGCTTGTAGGAATTGCAATAATATCAAGTTTCCTCTCTATGTGCTTAAAATTTTGAAGTTATGCTTGTTTTACCTTCCTATGCAAGTTGATTCTTGTTCTCATAAGTTGTTTGCTCACAAAATCCCTATGCATAGGAAGTGTGTTAGACTTAAATGGGCTAGTCATATTCTTCATGATGCTTTCTTTATGTTTCAATTCTTATCTTTTATGTGAGCATCATTGAAATCATCATGAGCGCTTGTTGGGAGGAAACCCAACTTTATTCTTGTTCTTTACTTTTTGCTCCTGTTTAGTAATAAATAATTCATCTATCCTATGTTTAGATGTGGTTTTATGCTTTTAAGTAGTGTTTGTGCCAAGTAGAACCTTTGGGAAGACTTGGGGAAAAGTCTTTGCAATCATGCTGTAAAAAACAGAAACTTTAGCGCTCACGAGAATTGCTGCCATTTTTATTTGGAGAGTGCTATTTAGTTAATTATTTTTGAAGATTATTAATAGACAAATTACTCAGGTCCAACAATTTATTTTAGAATTGTTGGGGTTCCAGAAGTATACGTTTGATCCAGATTACTACATAGTGTTCTGTTTTTGACAGATTCTGTTTTCGATGTGTTGTTTACTTATTTTGACGAATCTATGGCTAGTAAAAGAGTTTATAAACCATAGAGAAGTTGGAATACAGTAGGTTTAACACCAATATAAATAAATAATGAGTTCACAACAGTACCTAAGTGGTGATTTATTTTCTTATACTAACGGAGCTTACGAGTTTTCTGTTAAGTTTTGTGTTGTGAAGTTTTCAAGTTTTGGGTAAAGATTCGATGGACTATGGAATAAGGAGTGGCAAGAGCCTAATCTTGGGGATGCCCAAGGCACTTCAAGGTAATATTCAAGGACAACCAAGAGCCTAAGCTTGGGGATGCCCCGGAAGGCATCCCCTCTTTCATCTTCGTTCATCGGTAACTTTACTTGGAGCTATATTTTTATTTACCACATGATATGTGTTTTGCTTGGAGCGTCATTTTAGTTTATTTTGTTTTGCTTGCTGTTTGAATAAAATACCAAGATCTGAAATTATTAAATGTTAGAGACTCTTCACTTAGTTGCATAATTATTGGACTACTCATTGATCTTCACTTATATTTTTTGGAGTAGTTTGTTGTTGCTCTAGTGCTTCACTTACATCTTTTTAGAGCACGGTGGTGGTTTTATTTTATAGAAATTAATTGAGCTCTCATGCTTCACTTATATCATTTTGAGAGTCTTTAAAACAGCATGGTAGTTTGCTTTGGTTATGAAGCTAGTCCTAATATGATGGGCATCCAAGAGAGATATAATAAAAACTTTCATATAAAGTGCGTTGAATACTATGAGAAGTTTGATACTTGATGATTGTTTTGAGATATGGAGATGGTAATATTAGAGTCATGCTAGTGAGTAGTTGTGAATTTGATAAATACTTTTGTTAAAGTTTGTGAATCCCGTAGCATGCACGTATGGTGAACCGTTATGTGATGAAGTCGGAGCATGATTTATTTATTGATTGTCTTCCTTATGAGTGGCGGTCGGGGACTAGCGATGGTATTTTCCTACCAATCTATCCCCCTAGGAGCATGCGCGTAGTACTTTGTTTCGATAACTAATAGATTTTTGCAATAAGTATGTGAGTTCTTTATTACTAATGTTGAGTCCATGGATCATACACACTCTCACCCTTCCACCATTGCTAGCCTCTCTAGTACCGCGCAACTTTCGCCGGTACCATAAACCCACCATATACCTTCCTCAAAACAGCCACCATACCTACCTATTATGGCATTTCCATAGCCATTCCGAGATATATTGCCATGCAACTTTCCACCGTTCGGTTTATTATGACACGTTTCATCATTGTCATATTGCTTTGCATGATCATGTAGTTGACATCGTATTTGTGGCAAAGCCACCATTCATAATTCTTCCATACATGTCACTGTTGATTCACTGCACATCCCGGTACACGGCCGGAGGCATTCATATAGTCATATTTTGTTCTAAGTATCGAGTTGTAATTCTTGATTTGTAAGTAAATAAAAGTGTGATGATCATCATTATTAGAGCATTGTCCCAGTGAGGAAAGGATGATGGAGACTATGATTCCCCCATAAGTCGGGATGAGACTCCGGACGAAAAATAAAAAAAGAGAAAAAACAAAGGCCATAAAAAAGAGAAAAGACCCAAATAAAAAAATAAAAAAATAAAAAATAAAAAAAATGAGAGAAAAAGAGAGAAGGGGCAATGCTACTATCCTTTTACCACACTTGTGCTTCAAAGTAGCACCATGATCTTCATGATAGAGAGTCTCCTATGTTGTCACTTTCATATACTAGTGGGAATCTTTCATTATAGAACTTGGATTGTATATTCCAATGATGGGCTTCCTCAAAATGCCCTAGGTCTTCGTGAGCAAGCGAGTTGGATGCACACCCACTAGTTTCTATTGTTGAGCTTTCATACACTTATAGCTCTAGTGCATCCGTTGCATGGCAATCCCTACTCACTCACATTGATATCTATTAATGGGCATCTCCATAGCCCGTTGATACGCCTAGTCGATGTGAGACTATCTTCTCCTTTTTGTCTTCTCCACAACCACCATTCTATTCCACCTATAGTGCTATGTCCATGGCTCACGCTCATGTATTGCGTGAAGATTGAAAAAGTTTGAGAACATCAAAAGTATGAAACAATTGCTTGGATTTTCATCGGGGTTGTGCATGATTTAAATAATTTGTGTGGTGAAGATGGAGCATAGCCAGACTATATGATCTTGTAGGGATAGCTTTCTTTGGCCATGTTATTCTGAGAAGACATGATTACTTTATTAGTATGCTTGAAGTATTATTTTTTTTGTCAATATTAAACTTTTGTCTTGAATCTTATGGATCTGAATATTCTTGCCACAATAAAGAGAACTACATGGATAAATATGTTAGGTAGCATTCCACATAAAAAATTCTATTTTTATCATTTACCTACTCGAGGACGAGCATGAATTAAGCTTGGGGATGCTGATACGTCTCCAACGTATCTATAATTTTTGATTGTTCCATGCTATTATATTATCTATTTTGGATGTTTATGGGCTTTATTAGACACTTTTATATTATTTTTGGGACTAACCTATTAACCCAGAGCCTAGTGCCAGTTTCTGTTTTTTCCTTGTTTTAGAATATCGCAGAAAAGGAAAATCAAACGGAGTCCAATTGACCTGAAACTTCACGGAACTTATTTTTGGATCAGAAGAAGCCTAGAAGACTTGGAGTGCACGTCAGGGGATCAACGAGGAGGCCACGAGGCAGGGGGCGCGCCCTCCACCCTCGTGAGCCCCTCGTGCCCCCCTGACATACTTCTTCCGCCTATATATCTCCATATACCCTAAAACAACGGGAGAGCACAATAGATCGGGAGTTCCGCCGCCAGAAGCCTCCGTAGCCACCGAAAACCAATCTAGACCCGTTCGGCACCCTGCCGGAGGGGCAATCCCTCTCCGGTGGCTATCTTCATCATCCCGGTGCTCTCCATGACGAGGAGGGAGTTGTTCTCCCTCGGGGCTGAGGGTATGTACCAGTAGCTATGTGTTTGATCTCTCTCTCTCTCTCTCGTGTTCTTGAGGTGGTACGATCTTGATGTATCGCGAGCCTTGCTATTATAGTTGGATCCTATGATGTTTCTTCCCCCCTCTACTCTCTTGTAATGGATTGAGTTTTCCCTTTGAAGTTATCTTATCAGATTGAGTCTTTAAAGATTTGAGAACACTTGATGTATGTCTTGCCGTGCGTATCTGTGGTGACAATGGGATACCACGTGATTCACTTGATGTATGTTTTGGTGATCAACTTGCGGGTTCCGCCGATGAACCTATGCATAGGGGTTGGCACACGTTTTCGTCGTGATTCTCCGGTAGGAACTTTGGGGCACTCTTTGAGGTTCTATGTGTTGGTTGAATAGATCAATCAGAGATTGTGTGATGCATATCGTATAATCATACCCACGGATACTTGAGGTGACATTGGAGTATCTAGGTGACATTAGGGTTTTGGTTGATTTGTGTCTTAAGGTGTTATTCTAGTACGAACTCTAGGGCTGTTTGTGACACTTATAGGAATAGCCCAACGGATTGATTGGAAAGAATAACTTTGAGGTGGTTTCGTACCCTACCATAATCTCTTCGTTCGTTCTCCGCTATTAGTGACTTTGGAGTGACTCTTTGTTGCATGTTGAGGGATAGTTATGTGATCCAATTATGTTATTATTGTTGAGGGAACTTGCACTAGTGAAAGTATGAACCCTAGGCCTTGTTTCCTAGCATTGCAATACCGTTTACGCTCGCTTTTATCATTAGTTACCTTGCTGTTTTTATATTTTCAGATTACAAAAACCTTTATCTATTATCCATATACCACTTGTATCACCATCTCTTCGCCGAACTAGTGCGCCTATACAATTTACCATTGTATTGGGTGTGTTGGGGACCCAAGAGACTCTTTGTTATTTGGTTGCAGGGTTGCTTGAGAGAGACCATCTTCATCCTACGCCTCCTACGGATTGATAAACCTTAGGTCATCCACTTGAGGGAAATTTGCTACTGTCCTACAAACCTCTACACTTGGAGGCCCAACAACGTCTACAAGAAGAAGGTTGTGTACTAGACATCAGTAAGTAGCACAAACGTATGGGGGAATCTCTAGATGTTCTTCTTAACGATCATTCTACCTGTTTTCAGGACCCGTATGCAGCTCCCCCTTGGTCTTGGCATGTTAAATAGCCAATGCTACTTATCACACTATTTGTACAAATACGCTTTGACGTATTAATCAAAATTATAATGGAAACAATTTGCGGCCCAACTTATGTGGCACTAGCTTACCACTTCATTTTTATTCGCTATTCTTATTTGCATCTATACACTTTGGTACACCATAATTCGCCAGGGGCTTTATTGCGCCCCATACTATGGCAACAAGTCCGGACACTTTTACAGTATAGTTCAGCCCCTGAATTTAGCATTATATGCATCAGCTCCAAATCATGTCTTTGGTCAATAGTTGGGTTGCCCAGCTCGTGTGCTTACTACCTAATGTTCTGCTTTATTGGCTAGGGTAGTAAAGGGAGAACTACTGCGATTGTGTCCTGGTTTATCTGGATGAGCACCTCAGTAGAGAAAGCCGAAAACTGACTGTCATGATGTGGCGTGAGCCGGTCAGCTCTTCGGAGGTTAAAATCTCTTGCGATTTTTTCCGCATTATGTGACGGATCGGCCTTCACCCGATCAGGTGTCTACAGCACCCTAGTCCGGACTAACGAATACTAGGGGATGCGCCTACATTTCTATTATTAAACTCCTATGGCTAAGTGAGGGTGATAAAGCCACATTGTCCGATTGCCTGGTTCATTGCGCTAAACACCTCCTTCAAGGACCAATTTCTTGGATCAAGAGTGTTTAGATTCCATCCCGAACACCCCTGTACTACCTACGTGGGGGCTGAAGCCGACGACTGGCCAACTCTCAGATTTAATAAAAACGGCCACACAGGAGGTAAAATTATAAAATAAACAGCAAGCATTATATTACACATCAGTCTTGTTTTCATTATACAGGGCAGGATAACATGAAGGTACTCATTCAAAGATAATGTCTTTTGAGCACTGGCCCTCTACAATGCGGGATCCCTTGAGGACACAATTAAAGTACCGCTCCGGCGTGCGGTGCTCCACTACAAAAAATACACTTCCATGATGATACGTGTTTGTCATAGTAGGTCACGTTTTCTGTCATGCATGTACATCCATGACAAATTTATGACAGAATCAAGATAGTCATACCTGTGCTGTCGTAGAAGTGTTCCACGACATTACCAAAATTATCATCACGGAAGTGTCCACTTCCATGACGATAAATCCCGCGTCACAGAAGTGCTTTCGTCAAGGGTGACCGACACGTGGCATCCACCGTAACGGAACGCCGTTAAGCTATCGGGTCCAGTTTTGGATCCAATAACCCGTTAACAGCCCCGACCAATGGGGATTTTCCACGTGTAAAATCATCATTGGCTGGAGGAAACACGTGTCGGCTCACTGTTGGGACAGATGTCATCCACTCATTGGACCCAAAGCGCCTATGATACGTCGACACATGGCCCGGCCCAACAGAGGCCCATTCCTGTGAAAAGGCCGGCCCATGTCAAGCCTGTTAACGGCCTATTCGCATACAGCCCATTTACAGCCCGCTAACCCAGGGCCCGTTTATGGCCTATCCAAATTAGGCCCAGTAGCTTCATCTGGGCCATCCAATATAATTCCAGCCCGTTTTAACTTCCAGCCCATGTATGGCCCATGACGTCTTTTAGCCCATATCAGGCCCTTAGTAACCCTCGTCCCATTAACGGCCCGTGGTAAAACTGGCCCGTAATGAACAGTGTATCACTTCATACCCATTAACGGCACATTATTTCGTTGGGCCGTTTCTAGCCCATGTTATCTTTCGGCCTTCTCAGGGCCCATTTATTCTTGGGCTCATTTCCAGCATTCGTTTACTTTCGGCCTGTTACTGTCATTTACTGCTTGTGGGCCAAATACAGCCCGTGGTTACAGTCGGCCTGTTTGTGGCCCGTTAATACGTTGGGCCATTTTCATAGCGTCATCAAATACGTCCAATTAACGACAGCCCGTTATGGTCGGCCCATGAACAGACGATTTCAACTCTAGCCCGTTTACGGCCATAATGTGGTCTGTTATTGGCCCATGTTTGGCCAACCGATCATACGGCCCGTAGAAGGCCCATTGATGATACGGCTCGTAGAAGGCCCATTGTGTCTACACCCCATAGAAGGCCATTGTTTCTACGGCCCTTAGAAGGCCCATTGTTTCTACGGCCCGTAGGAGCCCCATGTTAACTACAGTAAATATGTAGCCCATTGTTAATGTGGCCTAGTTTTAAAAAATAGGCTATTGCGGCCACTAGCAAACCGCGGAAAAAGAACTGCACTGACTACAAGAAAACAAATAAACAAGACAACGGAAATAAATAAGCAAGCAACTTACGCTAGGCTATCATGGCTATTACACATATTACATCCACTGGGCATCAAAGTTCGCCATAAGTGCAAATATAGGGAATAAAGCACCATATAAACGCCGCAGCAAAACAAGTCCAGAACTGGAACCATTTCAGAAGAGCTCAAGAAACAATATCCTGGGTACCCATAATGCTGGCAAGATGCTTAGCAAGCTTATTAACTTTCTCTTGTTTGGCGCTTAAATCCTCCAGCACTTGCTGTTGCACCAGAATGTAGCAACCCGACCTCAGACGGTCAAGCCTCTGTGTATCTGTGCCATCCCTGGATCGGTATGCTGGCACACACAGTACATCAATGTATATATCAAAGTGCAATCACATGTATAAATAACGTAAAACTAATATATACCTCATAAGTCTCAGCGGAAACAAACAATCGGGTGTGGAGTCCCATCAACGCCATCGGCAAGTTGAGTGTAGACCGTAACCCTGTATCGTAACTCTTACTCGTCGAAGAAATATCTGCAACATGATACGTTGCAGCCGTGTAGGTCAGTACATTGAATGTACCGGCAAGATCACAATAAGAGAAAAACAAATGATAAACTATACTATATGCAATATGGCTTTGTGGCTCTGTATCTGAGTTTTGTTTGCATAAAAGCTGGTTTTATTTTCCCTACATCAAAGGATTTAACCGGAGTCTGTACTACGAAGTTTTCTATCATGACATGGTTCCGCCAACCGATGTCTCATAACCAAATCATCATAAGTTGCCCACAATTAATTTAGCAGTCCGGTGTTGAGAGTTCCGAGATAGATCCAAGTCCAGAGGCTCAAATTGTCAGTAACCGGGGACACGGCTAATCGATTAGGTTTTAACCCTCTGTAGAGGTTTGTACAGTTTACCCGCAAGATTCGATCCCTCTTTTTACGTTCTCGTACTTCAGGTTGTCTGAGAACAAGACGACCGAAACATGGTCTTCCGAAGAGTTCCCCTGACCACTGTCCGGTGCTCATCCAATCCTACCGTAGTTCTACATTTGCTAGCACCGTCCCAGCCAGAGTCACCACTAAGGTCAACCAAGCCAGAGCCCATAATAACTTGCGGTTGCACAGGTAAGCTTCCGGGCATGAATTATTCTTCTGTCTCTTTGAGTCTGGGTGAAGCTTTCCGCAAGATGTCATGGCGCTTCTCCATGCATCCCGGCCAACCACTGGTTTCTCCAGGGTGCCCGTCAACCGTCCTTCACCCAGTAGTGTGTATTGAATTCTTGTCTCGAGTCTCTAAATCTTGAGGAGTCCTGAAGATGCAGTACTTGTCGGTGCCATTATGAAGTTGTCGCCATTAACATAGAGTCCTCCTTTACACCACTCTCATGCACTCATACCAAACCCCGTCTACTATAGTGTAGCATTAAAACTATGCAATCGTCCCGGGTTTTGGTAACAGGGAGATGGGTTTCTACCTCATGCATTCTACTCAACTACAAGATTCAATAACACTACTGGAGGGATTGTTGAAAGGGTGCTACTACATGCAAATAAACATAGGTATGGAAAACATGGTCAAAGTGAACTTGCCTGGTATTACTTGATGAAGATAATAACGCTCTCGGAATCTTTGATAAACTATTCGTCACTCCGTTGAAAATCTATATAGTCAAACATAGCATTCATATAAGCAAACATACTAGCAAGAAATTCTAACACTCATAATAAACCAACAAATAAATTGCAAAACAACAAGGGACACCAAATAAGAACAAAGGAAAACTACACAGCAAAAATACTAAAGAAAACTCTAAGACATATCACAAAACAGTTTTGTCCTCGGCAAAACTTAACAAAGAAAATACTAAACTAATAACTTCAACAGAAAATAAAATTTAAATCAACTAGGTTAACATAAAGTGTTTTTCATAAAGTTTTAATAGCAAAAAGAAACAAATAAAAAGCTTTTATGAAACACTAACTATGACCTAAACAAGTTTTCGAACAAAACTGAAGAAAAATAATTTTTTATAATAAAATAAAATTGTCTACTTTTCAATAACAGAAGGCAAACTAAATTTTTGCAAAAAAATACAAAAAGGTTTATAGTTAAAAACAAATAAATACTAAGGGAAAATAAAATAACACTAAACTATATAAAACAGCACTGTTTTGCCTAAAATCATAATTTAAATTAAACTAAAAATAAAATACTCAACACTACTGGATAGGCAAAAGTCCTAGTGACCAGGAGCAAAAAGAATTAATCAAAAATATTTTATGAAATTCAAACTAGAGCCAAAATAGTGTTTGAATCATATTTGAAGTAATTCAAATTTAAACTACTCAAATTTGAAAACTAAGTATCCAGAAAGAAACTTCAACAAATTTGTGACACAAAGCAAAAAGAATCACTCAATTTGGATCTAGAACCTAAAAGATATAAAGAATCTAAAAACAGAACTATTTTGTTTTTTTTGAAACAAAAACTAAATAAGAATCAAAACAGGCACATGCTACGTGGCCTACTGCTATTGGGCTAAACCGGTGGGCGATCCGTAAGTAAACGACGCTCGGCCGAAAACTAACTAAACCACGCACGTACGAAAATAAAAAAACCGGTCGGCTAAACCGATCTGGACTAAACCGTAAAACCATAAATAAAACTGAACTAAAAAAATAAACCTAACCGTTCATCCATCTAATCTATACCGTAGATTTAGAATCGGACGGAGGAGGGGAAGTGGAGAGCTCATCGCGGGGAAGGTCGACGGCGAGTGGCTCGGACGTCGTCGTCGGCGGCTCTCCGATCGTCGGCGGGCTCCGGCGAGGGTACGGGCGGACGCGGCGTTCGACGGCGAGTCCAGTGGTGGTCGAGATGGTGCCGTAGGTGGACGGAGGAGGTCGGCAGCGAGGTCGAGGCGGCGGTGGCGTTCGGGCATCGGCGGTGGTGGCGCTCCGGTGGGTTTCGGGCTCGCGCGAGCGCACGGGGAGGTGCGGAAGAGCGAGGGGGTTACGGTGATGGTCTCAAGTGGCGGCTAGGTGGTCGGGGTGGTGAGGTAAGGCAACAATGGTGCGGCGGCGGCGCTCGGATCCGGTGAGTAATTGACGAGGCAGGGTTTCTCGGAAGGGCCTTTGGGGCGGAATCGGTCGAGGGAGAGGGGTATTTATAGGGGAAGGGGTGCTTGAAGGAGGGGGCTGATCGAGGAGCGGATCCCGAGGAATCCGGGATTCGGCGGCGGCGACGTGGTTCTGGCATGGGGAGGAAGAAGATCGCGGGCGAGAGCGATTGGGCAGTGGGGCCCTGCGGTCAGCGGCACAGGGGCGAGCGAGAGGGGAGCGGGCGACCGAGGCGAAGGGGCTCCGGGCGTCTGGCGCGGAGCTGGACTGGCAGGCTCGGGCGCGCTGGTGGGCGTGTTGGCCTAGCCGCACGCTGGGGCTTTTTCCTTTTTTTGAATTAAAGCAGAGAGGGAAAAAACTAAATATAGAAAAACCTATAGTATTTTTATATAGGATATATATATAAATCAAAATGTTCAGAAAAAGAAATCCTAAAAGATGAACATATTTTCATCTACAAATAAAATTCAAAAAATAAATAAATAAACCAAACAGTGCTACTCTTGCATTAAAACCCAACAAAAATCATTTGTAAAATACCAAAATGACTTCAAAATTATTTTCTCCTAATTTTCCATTGAAGGGCATCATTTTACCCTTATTTACATTTATTTAATTTTAGGAGAAAAATAATTTGATTAAAAGTCAAATAACTCCTAAATGGTTTTGAATTTGAATTTCAAACCACTTCCAACTCTATTTCATATAATTTGAAGAAGTCATTTTATCTTCTGAATTTTAAATATGTCCAAATGGAATTCAAACCTTTTCAAAACCTTTTTTCATTATAAATGGAAGAAGTCATGTCTTCTTTACTCTAGGGTTTTGTGTTTGAATTCTTGGAGATAAGGATTCAAGGTGAAAGTTTGGGAAAGTCATTTCATTCCCTCTCATTCAACTTTCAAAAAGTTTTCAAATTCCACTCAATTTCACACAATCAATCACACAACAATCAAACGAACAATCATAAATATTTATTTAATATAACATTCCAAAATTTAGAATTTTGGGATGTTACAAACCTACTGATAACCCACAAGTATAGGGGATCAATTGTAGCCTCTTTCGATAAGTAAGAGTGTCGAACCCAACAAGGAGCTAAAGGTAGAACAAATATTCCCTCAAGTTCTATCGACCACCGATACAACTCTACGCACACTTGACGTTCGCTTTACCGGAAACAAGTATGAAACTAGAAGTACTTTGTAGATGTTTTCGGGTAAGCTTGCAAGAAAGTAAAGAACACGAAAATAAAAGCTAGGGGCTGTTTACATAAAGACACAACTAAATTAGTTTTAGTAGAGAGCTTTTGTCAACAAGAAAGTTATTTGTCCCTAGGCAATCGATAACTAGACCGGTAATCATTATTGCAATTTTATTTGAGGGAGAGGTATAAGCTAACATACTTTCTCTACTTGGATCATATGCACTTATGATTGGAACTCTAGCAAGCATCCGCAACTACTAAAGATTCATTAAGGTAAAACCCAACCATAGCATTAAAGCATCAAGTCCCCTTTATCCCATACGCAAACAACCTACTTACTCGGGTCTATGCTTCTCTCACTCACGCCACCCACCATAAGCAAATCATAAGCATATTGCAAACCCTATAGCGGGAATCCCTCATGCTTGCGCGACACGGAGAGCACCATAGGACAACACCAATAATAAAACATACAACTCAAACCAATCACGATCATCAAATAGCCATTAGGACAAAACAGATCTACTCAAACGTCATAGGATAGCCATACATCATTGGGAAATAATATATAGCGTTGAGCACCATGTTTAAGTAGAGATTACAGCGGGTAAGAGAGAGGTTACACCGCTGCATAGAGGGGGGAAGAGTTGGTGATGATGGCGGTGAAGTTGTTGGTGAAGATGGCGGTGATGGTGATGGCCCCCGGTGGCACTCCGGCGCCACCGGAAGCGAGAGGGAGAGAGCCCCCCTCCTTCTTCTTCTTCCTTGACCTCCTCCCTAGATGGGAGAAGGGTTTCCCCTCTGGTCCTTGGCTCCCATGGCGTGGGAGGGGCGAGAGCCCCTCCGAGGTTGGATCTATCTCTCTGTCTCTCTCTGGTTCTGCGTTCTCTTCTGGTTCTGTTTCACCGTTTCGTGTATATATGGAGATCCGTAACTCCGATTGGCCTGAAACCTTCGCCGTGATTTTTTCCGAATATTAGCTTTCTTGCGGCAAAAGAAGAGCGTCAACCGCCTTACGGTGGGCTCACGAGGGTAGGGGGCGCGCCCAGGGGGGCAGGCGCGCCCCCCTGCCTCGTGACCACCTCGGGCACTGGATCGCGTTGATTTTCCTTCCAAATTTTCCATATTTTCCAAAAATAAGCTCCATCTGTTTTTATCCCGTTTGGACTCCGTTTGATATGGATATTCTGCGAAACAGAAAACATGCAACAGATAGGAACTGGCACTGGGCACTGGATCAATATGTTAGTCCCAAAAATAATATAAAAAGTTACCAAAAAGTATATGAAAGTTGAATAATATTGGCATGGAACAATCAAAAATTATAGATACGACGGAGACGTATCTGCATCCCCAAGCTTAATTCCTGCTCGTCCTCGAGTAGGTAAATGATAAAAAAGATAATTTTTGATGTGGAATGCTACCTAGCATAATCTTGATCATCTGTCTAATCATGGCATGAATATTAAGACACGAGTGATTCAAAGCAATAATCTATCCTTTGACATAAAAATAATAATACTTCAAGCATACCAACCAAGCAATTATGTCTTATTGAAATAACATAGCCAAAGAAAGCTCATCCCTACAAAATCATATAGTCTGGCTATGCTCCATCTTCACCACACAAAGCATTCACATCATGCACAACCTCGATGACAAGCCAAGCAATTTTTTCATACTTTTGACGTTCTCAAACCTTTTCAACTTTCACGCAATACATGAGCGTGAGCCATGGACATAGCACTAGAGGTGGAATAGAATATGATGATGGGGGTTATGTGGGGAAGACAAAAAGGAGAAAGTCTCACATCAACGCGGCTAATCAACGGGCTATGGAGATGCCCATCAATTGATGTCAATGTGAGGAGTAGAGATTGCCATGCAACAGATGCACTAGAGCTATAAGTATATGAAAGCTCAAACTGAAACTAAGTGGGTGTGCATCCAACTTGCTTGCTCATGAAGACCTAGGGCATTTGAGGAAGCCCATCGTTGGAATATACAAGCCAAGTTCTATAATGAAAATTCCCACTAGTATATGAAAGTGATAACTCAAGAGACTCTCTATATGAAGAACATGGTGCTACTTTGAAGCCCAAGTGTGGTAAAAGGATAGTAACATTGCCCCTTTTTCTCATTTTTTGCGGGCTTCTTTGGCCCCATTTTTTTATTTAGGCTTCTTTTGCCCCTCTTTTTTGGGGGGGGGGAATGCTCTAATAATGATGATCACCAAACTTTTATTTACTTACAACTCAATATTACAACTCGATATCTGGAACAAAGATATGACTCTATATGAATGCCTCCAGCGGTGTACCGGGATGTGCAATGATCTAGCGTAGCAATGACATCAAAAAAACGGACAAGCCATGAAAACATCATGCTAGCTATCTTACGTTCATGCAAAGCAATATGACAATAAATGCTCAAGTCATGTATATGATGATGATGGAAGTTGCATGGCAATATATCTCGGAATGGCTATGGAAATGCCATGATAGGTAGGTATGGTGGCTGTTTTGAGGAAGATATAAGGAGGTTTATGTGTGACAGAGCGTATCATATCACGGGGTTTGGATGCACCGGCGAAGTTTTCACCAACTCTCGAGGTGAGAAAGGGCAATGCACGATACCGAAGAGGCTAGCAATGATGGAAGGGTGAGAGTGCGTATAATCCATGGACTCAACATTAGTCATAAAGAACTCACTTACTTATTGCAAAACTCTATTAGTCATCGAAACAAAGTACTACACGCATGCTCCTAGGGGGATAGATTGGTAGGAAAAGACCATCGCTCATCCCCGACCACCACTCATAAGGAAGACAATCAATAAACACCTCATGCTCCGACTTCGTTACATAACGGTTCACCGTACGTGCATGCTACGGGACTTGCAAACCTTAACACAAGTATTTCTCAATTTCACAATTACTCAACTAGAACGACTCTAATATCACCATCTTTATATCGCAAAACTATTGCAAGGAATCAAACATATCATATTCAGCGATCTACAAGTTTTATGTAGGATTTTATGACTAACCATGTGAATGACCAGTTCCTGTCATCTCTCTAAATAGATACAAGTGAAGCAAGAGAATTTAATTCTTTCTACAAAAGATATGCCCATGCTCTAACAAATATAAGTGAAGCAAAAGAGCATTCTACAAATGGCGGTTGTCTATGTAAAGAGAAATAGGCAATCCAAACTTCAAATGATATAAGTGAAGCACATGAAGCATTCTATAAAGCCATACTCAAAAAATATAAGTGAAGTGCAAAGAGCATTCTATAAATCAACCAAGGACCATCTCATACCAGAATGGTGCATAAAAATAAAAATAAAAACCTAAATGCAAAAGACGCTCCAAGACTTGCACATATCGCATGAACGAAACGAATCCGAAAACATACCGATACTTGTTGAAGAAAGAGGGGATGCCTCCCCAGCATCCCCAAGCTTAGACGCTTGAGTATCCTTGAATATTTACTTGGGGTGCCTCGGGCATCCCCAAGCTTGAGCTCTTGCATCTCTTCCTTCTTCTCACATCGAAACCTTCTCGATCATCGAACACTTCATCCACACAAAACTCCAATAGAAAACTTGGTAAGATCCGTTAGTATAATAAAGCAAATCACTACTCTAGGTACTGTTGCAAACCAATTCATATTTTGTTTTTTCATTGTTTCTACTGTAATATAACTTTTTCGTGGCTTAATCCACTAATATAAATTGATAGTTTCATCAAAACAAGCAAACTATGCATCAAAAACAGAATCTGTCTAAAACAGAACAGTCTGTAATAATCTAAACATTCATCATACTTATGATACTTGGAAAATTCTACAAAAATTAGGAAAAATAAACAATTTGTATAGGAAGATAGTGCAAAAAGAATCAGAACCATTTGACGTTCCAGCTAAAAATGTAAAATTGCGCACTGCAGCCAAAGTTTCTCTCCTGCACTGTACAAACTATCAAGCAAATGTAAACATCCTAAAGGCAAACCTTGGCACATTATTTTTATATTTAAACTTTATAAAAGCACACAACAGAAATAAATGACTCTCTAAAACTTCCGAGTTGTCTCCCTGGCAGCACTTTCTTTAAAGCCATTAAGCTAGGCATATAGTGCTCAAGTAGTGAATCCACCCGGATCCCAAGGTATATCAAAGCCAATTTTAATTAGCAATGATTTGTAATTTAGGAGTGAGCACAAAGTAACATATATCATGTAATGACGAAGTTTAACTCTCTTTCTATGCATCGGCATGTCATAAAAGAACAATTCATGCACACCTAGTAAAGGCCAATGCATAGTATAAACAGTTTCTTGCAATTTTATCGCATTGGAAACATAGAGAGGTGGAGATATAGTTCCTCTCTCATAATAATTGCAAGTAGGAGCAGCAAGCACATGCATATTATATCTATCAAAATCATCATGTGCAACGGTAAAAGGCAACCCATAAATATAATCCTTAATAAAAGCAAACTTCTCCGATATAGTGTAGTCGGGAGAATTCAAAAAGATAATAGGACTATCATGCGTGGGTGCAATAGCAACAATTTCATGTTTAACATAAGGAACTATAGCAAGTTCATCTCCATAAGCATAATTCATATTGGCATCTTGGCCACAAGCATAGCAAGCATCATCAAAAAGGGATATTTCAAAAGAATCAACGGGATCATAACAATCATCATAGCAATCATCCTCCGGTAAGCACGAAGGGAAATTAAACAATGTATGAGTTGAAGAGTTACTCTCATTAGAAGGTGGGCACGGGTAGCTAATCCGCTCTTCCTCCTTTTGTTCTTCGCTCTCCTCATCATCTTTTTCATCCAATGAGCTCACAGTTTCATCAATTTCTTCTTCCATAGACTCCTGCAAAATATTAGTCTCTTCTTGGACAGCGGAGTAGTACTCAATATATGGTTCAACATAGGCATTAGAAGCACAATTATCATAGCAATATTTAAATATGGCAAAATTTTCAGATTTGTAAAGAGTAGCATCATACTTTTCAATCAAAGAAGCAATTTCATAAGCACCCTTAAAAGCAACAAATTCTTCAATTTGTTGAACATCATAGTAATTGTAAACACCCTTAGCATACGAAGATACGATTCCATTATCACTAAACTCACATTGATAGGGAAGGTGTTTCTTAGGGTTTTCAGAGCAACAAGTAAAATCATAAATTTCACATAAATTCCAAGCATAGCATTGCAAACGACGAATTTGACCCAATATAATTTTCCCTTTTTCAGATATTCGGTGTCGCACATAACAAGCATGCTCATCTAAAGATTTGCCCTCAACTAAGCTAGTAGGGGTTTCAGCACGAGCACATAGGGATTGAAGATGATCCAAGTAATAAGCTTCAGCAGTGTGACAGATTTTGAGTGGTTCTTCAACCATTGGTTCAGTAGGTACAACTAATTTTTTTGGTATTTTGCGTTTCCTACCCATAACTAAAGATACAAAACAACTAAGAATAGCAAATAAAAATTACTTAGTGATAAAGCAAACAAGCACACACGAGAATATTCACCCCACGCTATTGCTCCCCGGCAACGGCGCCAGAAAAAGGTCTTGATAACCCACAAGTATAGGGGATCAATTGTAGCCTCTTTTGATAAGTAAGAGTATCGAACCCAATGAGGAGCTAAAGGTAGAACAAATATTCCCTCAAGTTCTATCGACCACCGATACAACTCTACGCACACTTGACGTTCGCTTTACCGGAAACAAGTATGAAAATAGAAGTACTTTATAGGTGTTTTTGGGTAAGCTTGCAAGAAAGTAAAGAACACGAAAATAAAAGCTAGGGGCTGTTTAGATAAAGACACAACTAAATTAGTTTTAGTAGAGAGCTTTTGTCAACAAGAAAGTTATTTGTCCCTAGGCAATCGATAACTAGACCGGTAATCATTATTGCAATTTTATTTGAGAGGCATAAGCTAACATACTTTCTCTACTTGGATCATATGCACTTATGATTGGAACTCTAGCAAGCATCCGCAACTACTAAAGATTCATTAAGGTAAAACCCAACCATAGCATTAAAGCATCAAGTCCCCTTTATCCCATACGCAAACAACCTACTTACTCGGGTCTGTGTTTCTGTCACTCACGCCACCCACCATAAGCAAATCATAAGCATATTGCAAACCTACAGCGGGAATCCCTCATGCTTGCACGACACGGAGAGCACCATAGGACAGCACCAATAATAAAACATACAACTCAAACCAATCACGATCATCAAATAGCCATTAGGACAAAACAGGTCTACTCAAACATCATAGGATAGCCATACATCATTGGGAAATAATATATAACGTTGAGCACCATGTTTAAGTAGAGATTACAACGGGTAAGAGAGAGGTTACACCGCTGCATAGAGGGGGGAAGAGTTGGTGATGATGGCGGTGAAGTTGTTGGTGAAGATGGCGGTGATGGTGATGGCCCCCGGTGGCACTCCGGCGCCAGCAGAAGCGAGGGGGAGAGAGCCCCCCTCCTTCTTCTTCCTTGACCTCCTCCCTAGATGGGAGAAGGGTTTCCCCTCTAGTCCTTGGCTCCCATGGCATGGGAGGGGCGAGAGCCCCTCCGAGATTGGATATATCTCTCTGTCTCTCTCTGGTTTTGCGTTCTCTTCTGGCTCTGTTTCACCGTTCCGTATATATATGGAGATCCGTAACTCCGATTGGCCTGAAACCTTCACCGTGATTTTTTTCCGAATATTAGCTTTCTTGCGGCAAAAGAAGAGCGTCAACCGCCTTACGGTGGGCTCACGAGGGTAGGGGGCGCCCCCCCTGCCTCGTGACCACCTGAGGCACTGGATTGCGTTGATTTTCCTTCCAAAATTTCCATATTTTCCAAAAATAAGCTCCGTCCGTTTTTATCCCGTTTGGACTGCGTTTGATATGGATATTCTGCGAAACCAAAAACATGCAATAGACAGGAACTGGCACTGGGCACTGGATCAATATGTTAGTCCCAAAAATAATATAAAAAGTTGCCAAAAAGTATATGAAAGTTGAATAATATTGGCGTGGAACAATAAAATTTATAGATACGACGGAGACATGTCACCTACCACACTTAAAATGAATCTCGTCCTCGAGATTCGAAGAGGCTAGAAAGAAAAGGTTAGGGTTTGGGGGTCTTCCAGCAAATATTTTGGTCGGAAGGGTCTAGTGTGCTACCTTACTTAAAATCATGGGTATGGTTCCGACAAAACTCATGTACTCCATCCTTTTGTGTTGTTGGTGTCGGTGTTCTCATATACTCCGGAATATCTCTTTCACAGGGTGCTCTTCCGGTCGGGGCATAACCTTTTCCTGAAACACGTGTCCTTTCATCCTGGTGACGTTCTTTCGAGACTGGGTCTTCTTAGCTGACTGGTCTGTCGCCAATACTAAATAACTATCGAAATTCTCATGGTGGTCAACCATGTATGGTTTCTTCTATAGAAAAATGGGTTTGGTTGAATCTCACCGTATATCCTACGATTGGCAACAGGTGCCTGGTACATGGATCAGTCATCCTACCATTCTATGGTTTTGGCTTATCGTGTCGACACTCTTCTAGGGTTTTCAAGGCTTTCTGATTTTCCATCAACATATGATAGTTCATGATAGAAGTCTCCGGTATGGGGGCCGATCCATCCCGTACTTGAACCATTACTACATATGCAGACATCGAATCACGTATTCTAACACTTGGGCATACACACAAGCATTGCAGAATTTCTCTTGTCAACAAACTGAGTTCGAATAAATCCATTGTTTCTGCAAGCTAAACGAGACATCTAACGTTTCTTCACAACCCTCGGGTTTTCGTATCCTCCTAAAAATGTTAACTCATAGTTTTCTTCCAAAATATCTTCCCTCAGCAAGAGTGTGCTTGGTTCTTATTAACTCCTGGGCCTCTGGGTTATGGCCCACTTCAACTCTTGTACAAATTTAACTCATTCTTTTGAGGATTATCATCTCCTTTAAATCCAATAGTACTTCTTCCTTCATACCCTTTGTGATGACGATCATACAAAACTCCAATTTATTTGTTCCAGCTCCCTTCTATGGACCGTCATGAATAACACATTTCTTTCTTCATTGATCCTGTGGCTTTACGGAGTACTACCACACCAAAAAATGCACTAGTTTATCCATAAATCATATTATTTTCATATCAAATCTTTTATTACACCCTTAGCCATTTTTCATAAATCCAAATTCCAAAAAGTACTTTATTACAAATGCTACCACCCACATGGTTTGGTATGGTCAGGCATTACGTCCAACTTTATTAATCTTTTCTCCTTGAGGATTCTTCAGTCCCACTGGAATTGTGTGACATGCGCCTTGAAATCTTCAATCTTCTGTTTCATCGTGGTGGCCTTGAGCTTCATCTCCATCATCTCCGCATGCACTTCTCTTAGGTATTCCTGAGTATAACAGAGTCTTGCTTCAAGTATTTCTCCGATCTGGCGTATGGCTTCCATGGCTGCTTCGTGAACAACGTCGAAGAAAGTTGCTTGTGGTACACGTGAGATGAAAAAGTACTGTCCCATCGTCTTTGGGCAAACTCCTTTCATACGGTGGAGGTGTACCTCCACATACCAAAGTTCCACTCCCTTTTGCATGAAGGGGTAGCCTTTGTAGACTGCATATCCTTCAAGGTGAATATGCTTCATCATGTCCTTCAGGATCTTCGGGTAATCATGATCACTTGTCAGGATCATGATCGTTTTCGGGCCTTTAAGGAAAGACTCATAAAGGGTCGTCATCTGCAGTTGTAAAACAAAAAATGGTGCTCAGAATAAGGTACATATCTCCTTGGGTACACATTCATATCATCCAAACAAAACTTCTAACTCAATTTCCAACATCCAGTTTATGTATCACAACTCATTTTCTTCCATGTTCACCCAGAATATTAATTTCCAAGATAAAACATAACAACTCCTTAAAGCCTTTCAGCATAGGACATATCAACTTTACTGAGTCATGAATTATTACAATCTCTGAGTAATCTATTACATAACTCAACCCCGCATTCTCATGAAAAAGTGTTTTCCTTACTACCCTTATTACTAATATCAACATATCCTTTACTCAGCTCTAGCTTTCTCATGATTTGTACAATCCCTAGCAAAATGTCCTGCTTCCTTGCAGCGAAAACAAATAACTTCCGGCATGTCTCGAGGCTTCTTGGTGATCGTGCCTGCTCCTTGAGTTCCTTGCTTCCTTTTGGGACAATCATTGGCATAATGCCCAACGTCCTTACATTCCAAACAGGTAATATGACTCTTGTCCCTCTTTGCGGAAATTGGGTTGTTCTGAGGGTGTCTTTATTTTCTCTTCCTGGTTTTCTTTGTTCTGATCAAACGTTCTATTCCCTGTGGATCAAACTCCACTGCTTCTGCCGGGAAGTATCCCATATACTCTTTTATTTCCTTGGTGCAATAATGTGAAAAATGTCCTTCTCCACATGAATAACAGGCATTGGAGTAAAATCTGTTGAGGCTTTCTCCATTAGGGTCTTCTACACTTTCCTTAATCACGGGTTCTTTCATAACTTCTCGGAGGGCTTCTTTCATTCCTTCTTCCTGCTTTTGAATAGTTTGTTGCACCGTGGGGTAAATGTGACACTGAGCTGGGTAGTGGGTGGTTCCTTCACACAAGAAACAAGTCACCTGACTAGTTGGGCATTCCTCAGCTGGGTGTTTCTCCTTACAATGAGGGCATCCATCCTTGTGTTCCTCCTGGGTGTGTCCTATTTCTCCGCAAATCTTGCAGGCACAAGGTTTATTTCTTGGGTTATCATGGTGCTTCCGGATAAGACGGGATCTTGTAAGAGTCCTCTTGAATTCTTCCCAAGTCCTTGCTCCATTCCATCCCTGTATAGCTTGATGCATCTGCCACCATGTTGCAGCACTTCCTTCAAAGTACTAAAGAGCGTACGATACTTCATTCTTCCTTGAAACCAAATTGCTCCCGAAGTGATTCTCCATGTTCTGAATCCATAGCTCTTCCTCCGGCTGGGTTTTCGGTCCAAAGAATACCAGTCCAACTTCATTCATCATCTACTGGGTCCAAGGGTTTTAGGGTGAGATAAGAGAGAGGTGGGGAGGGACACACACAATACAAACAATAGTTTTGAAGAAACGAGTTTTATTTTGTGCCTTTCGGAAGAACATCAAACAAATGATAGCTCACAAATTGTCGCATCTAATGTAAGTGTATAACAGGGGTTTGGTCCTCTAACAGTCAAATAATTCTTCTGATTCTTCAAGTCGTCGGAGTCTTCAACTGGTGTAGCTTCAACTCTTCTAATGCATGGTCAAATCCTGTTTACTCTGAAATGGTCATGGTTGTCCGATATCTTGTCCTTCTTGGAGCGGCTTCAGTTGATCCTCCGTGTGGTCAAAAGGGAAAGGGGTATATTCTAACTATTTGAGGTAAGAGAGGATATTTGCTAAAATCAGAAAAGATGAGAAGTAATAGATTCTTTTGAAAATAAAGTTTTAGAGATTTCCTGTCCTAGGAGCTTTCCAGTTTCTAGGGTCACGTCCTATAGTCAACATGTGCTCTGATACCATATATGTAGCGACCCGACCTCAGACGGTCAAGCCTCTGTGTATCTGTGCCATCCCTGGATCGGTATGCTGGCACACACAGTACATCAATGTATATATGAAAGTGCAATCACATGTATAAATAACGTAAAACTGATATATATATATATATATATATACCTCATAACACTACTGGAATCAGCTAGTTTGCCATCTGCCAGTTCTTTGCCGTCCGCTAGCGGACGGCAAAGAAGCTCTTTGCCATCAGCTTCCAAAAAGCAGACGGCAAAGAACTGGCTGATGGCAAAGACAAAGTTTGCCATCAGCCAGTTCTTTGCCGTCTGCTAGCGGACGGCAAAGATTCTTTGCCGTCGGCTAGCGGACGGCAAAGAGGGAGGGGGCCCACTGACGAGCTGCAAAAAAAACCTGACGGGCCCCCCTCTTTGCCGTCCGCTAGCGGACGACAAAGAGCAAGGAGGCGGACGGCAAAGGTTGGCGGACGGCAAAGAGGGAGGCCCCACGTAACGTTAACGGGGCCGTGCCCCACACCCTCCTCTCTCTCTCCCACCTCCACCGCCCCGTCGCACCACGCCCCGCCGCCGCCCCGGCGCCCCCCCGCCCCAGCGCCCCCCGCCGCCGCCCCAGGCCGCCCCGCCCCGCTCCTCCGTCGCCCCAGGCCGCACCGCCCCCTCCTCCACCCTGCAGGTGAGGCCTCCTTCTTCCTTTTTTTCTTTTTCCTTTTTTTCTGTTTTTTTAGTTTTAGGTTTATGTTTAGTTTAGATTTAGTTTTAGTTTTAGTTTAGTTTTAGGTTTAGATTTAGTTTTTTTCTTTTTCTGTTTTTTTAGTTTAGTTTTAGGTTTAGTTTAGTTTTAGGAAAGAAGAAAAAGAGAAAAAGAGGAGATCAGGAGAAGAAGAAGAAGAGGAGGAGGAGAAGAAAAAAGAAGAAGAGGAAGAGGAAGAAGAAAAAAGAGGAGAGGAGGAGAAGAAGAAGAGGAAAAAGGAAAGGAGGAAGAAGAAGAAGAAAAAAGAGGAGAGGAGGAGAAGAAGAAGAGGAAAAAGGAAAGGAGGAAGAAGAAGAAGAAAAAAGAGGAGAGGAGGAGAAGAAGAAGAGGAAAAAGGAAAGGAGGAAGAAGAAGAAGAAAAAAGAGGAGAGGAGGAGAAGAAGAAGAGGAAAAAGGAAAGGAGGAAGAAGAAGAAGAAAAAAGAGGAGAGGAGGAGAAGAAGAAGAGGAAAAAGGAAAGGAGGAAGAAGAAGAAGAAAAAAGAGGAGAGGAGGAGAAGAAGAAGAGGAACAAGGAAAGGAGGAAGAAGAAGAAGAAGACCCCGACCCCGACACCCCGACCCCCCAAGCCTGACCCGACACCCCGACCCCGACCCCTGACACCCCGACCCCGACCCGACACGGTACCCAGACCCCGACCCGGCACCCCGACACGACACCCCGACCCCGAGACCCCGCCCCCGACCCCGACCCCGACCCCGACACCCCGACCCCGACCCCGACACCCCAAGCCTGACCCGACACCCCGACCCCGACACCCCGACTCCCCGAGCCTGACCCGACACCCCGACCCCGAGCCTGACCCGACACCCTGACCCCGACACCACACCCCGACCCCGAAACAACACCCCGACACCGACACGGCACTACCCCGACATCGACACGACACCCCGACCCCCGACCCAACAGCACCCCGACCCCGACACGGCACCCCGACACCGACAGGACACCCCGACCACCGACACCTCCCGAAAAGGTGTTCTTTGGCCTTCCAGAGGCCGACGGGGTCATATATTTGTGAATTATTAGTTAGGTCATATATTTTTCGATTTTGTTATGAAAAACATCATATATAATTGTGTTGATCGTGTAGTTTTAAATGTGCAGTTGTTTCATCGCTGCGAGGTTTGGTGTTCGACGACCTCGCCGTGCGTTTGACGAGCTCTGCCCCTTCGTTCGTGGGTGAGCACAAATGACAAGTCCTCCTCCCCCATTAATTATTTGATCTATTCCGATGAAACTTGATAGCTAGCTATGTATGTGTCTTGAATCATCAGTATGCGTAACCAATATGTGTCTCCCGTTCGAAAGCATCATAGTTATAAATATGCATGCATTTGCTATATATAACCTTGATTCTTTCGAATTGTCCAACGCTATCCATGGACAGCCCGAGTATGTGTAGATTGGGTTCGTTTTCCCATATGCTTTGCTCCGGATCCGACGCATATATTTCGTCAGTGCCTCCCCTGTTGTTCTCCGGGTACACATCCTCTCTGTTTATTGCAGAGACGTGTATCAGGAGAACAGCGGGGAGGTGCTGCCGAAATTTTGCGTCGGATCCGGAGCATAGCATGGGAAAATAAACCCAATCTACACATACACGGGTGGGATTAGGACCTATCATTACCTATTAGAGTGTAGGTTGCATGGACGTAATAAAATTGACAAAGTAGATCAACTGATGAATATATACATGGTGAATTACATATATAATTGTTGTGTGTCCAGTAGCTCTGAAAGTCAAGATGAGTGACCGTGCTTGGATGTATACCGGTCACACTGGTCAGAACAAATGGAGCGCTGAATGGTTCACAAAAACTAAGGGGTTTGTGCAAGCCGCATTTGCAAATGGCCAAAAGAAAACCTGGTGCCCCTGTTTCCGGTGCGGCAATTGGGAAAAGAAGACAGAGGCTGAAATGGGCAAACACCTGCAGAAGAGTGGTTTTACGCCCGATTATACGGTGTGGACATTTCATGGTGAGTCTGCCCAACGTGACCGAGCTGAGGTGGATCGTCGTCGCACCGACGAGCATGGTACCGGGATGGAAAACATGGTGCAAGGCTATGATGATGCTCGGGATTCGGACGAGGAGATGGAGGAATCTGCAAAGGCCTTCAATGAAATGTTGGAGTCTTCGAAACGTCCGCTCCACGAGCACACTGAGCTTTGTCAGTTGGATGCCATCTCACAAGTAATGGCTCTGAAGGCTCAGTTCAACTTGGGCAGAGAATGCTATGACGCAATTATGACAGTATTTGGACGCTTTCTACCCAAAGGCCATGTAATGCCTGCAAACCTGTACCAGTCGGACAAAATCCTCCGTGCACTGAAGATGCCCTATGAGAAGATACATGCCTGTGAGAAAGGATGTGCCTTATTTAGGCTTGACTATGCGGACTTGAACTATTGTCCCATTTGCAAGTCTTCCAGGTATATTGTGGTAGACAACGGTATGGGTGAGAAGACACAGACCAAAATCCCCGTTAGTGTTCTTCGGTATATGCCAATCGTACCAAGACTTCAACGTCTTTTCATGGTCGAAGAGACGGCCAGACAGATGACATGGCACAAAACAGGCAAAAGAACCGAACTAGATGCAGATGGGAATCTGATGATGGTACACACATCGGATGGTGTTGCGTGGAAAAAGTTTGATGAATTACATGCTGACAAAGCGGCAGATCCGAGGCATCCTCGAGTCGGCATCAGCACGGATGGGTTCAGTGTGTTTGGTATGACGGCAGCCCAATACAGTTGTTGGCCCGTATTTGTCTTTCCACTCAATCTCCCCCCCGGACAGATTATGCAAAGAAAGAACATTTTCCTGACGTTGATAATTCCAGGACCCAACTATCCGGGCAAAAATATGAATGTGTACATGCAGCCGCTTAAGGACGAATTGCAAGAAGCCTGGGATAATGGGTTCAAGACATACGACGCCTTTAGCAAACGGAACTTCATAATGCGTGTCTGGTACATGTACTCGACGCATGACTTGCCGGCGTATGCGCTATTCGTTGGCTGGTGTGTGCATGGAAGGTTCCCGTGCCCCACATGCAAGGGAGCTCTTGAGTTTCGTTGGCTTCAGGCCGGTCGCAAGTTTTCTTGCTTCGACATGCATAGACAGTTCCTGGATCCTCGCCATAAGTTCAGGAAAGACAAGAAGAACTTCATCAGGGGTAGAGTTGTCAAAAACTCTGCACCACCTGCATTGACAGGCCAACAGACCCTGGATCAGTTAAACGCTCTCGAGCCAGATCCACAACGTCCAGGGTACTTCAAGGGGTATAATACTAAGCATGCGTGACTCACAAAACATGCTTATGGGATCTTGCCTTACTTCAAAGACCTCCTTTGCCCACACAACATCGACGTGATGCACACTGAGAAGATCGCCGAGGCACTTTTGGTACAATTGTTCGGCATAGATGAAGTCAAAGATAATACTAGGCTAGAGTCGATCTGGAGGCGCTATGTGATAGGCCGTTACAAAACATGAAAGAAACCGAAAGGAAAGCAGAACCTGGACGAAGCCAAAGCATGGTTCAAATCTGGAAGGCCAGCTATGAGGAAATTCTCTGTGGGTGCAACAGCAGTTGATGTTCCCCGATGGTATGCAGCGAATCTAAAGAGGGGAGCGATCTTGATAAACTGAAGATAATTTGGTCTCAAGAGTCATGATTGGCCACATATGGATTGAGCGGGTAAATGCCGTGATGTTGCGTGGCTTCAATCCCTGAGGAATGAATGGCTAGTACTGGCAAGAACTCAAGCTATTTCTTCTTCCGTGTCTTTGTGCGAAAGAAACTATCGCCTGGCGTGCTAGAAGATGGAAGAGTTGGCGCCGGAGTTGATCTGCAGTTAGAGAAGATCTTCCACCGGGCTTTCTTTAATCCAATGCACAGCATTTGATTTTGCATCTCCCGACCGAGGCAAGATTGGGGGGGCCCGTGCAAAATCGTTGGTGCTACCCAACTGAGAGGATGCAGAAGACGCTTCGAGAAAAATGTAAAAACAAACGTAGAATTGAAGCATCGATGGCTGAGGCATTCATCACAGAGGAGGCGGCAAACTTCGTAACAGCGCACTACGAAGCCAAAAATCGTCATTTGCATAATCCGAAGCCTCGGTACAATGCTGACGAGCCTAAAAAGGGTGGATCCAACCTCAGCCTATTCAAAGGGAATCTCGCACCAGCTAGTGTTTCACATCCAGTATCTTTGGATAACAAAGAATGGCGGACCATTTCGTTGTATATCTTCAACAACCTGATAGAAGTGCGGCCGTACATCGAGTAAGTTCTCGGTACATTGTTTCGCAACTTCTATTTCCTTTGAACTACTCTTATTCCTGGATATGTCATACAGTCGATACGTCACCATATTCTCGTATGGAGCGGAGATCCAAAAGGATTCCATCGAAGAGTATGAGCTTCTCGCAAAGCAAGGAGGTGGCTATCCCGGTTTCATCTCTTGGTTCAAACAAACGGTAATTTCTATTAGACAATTTCATATCATTCGCTAATTTGTGCATAATGCAACAATCCTTTCATATTAAACTTGTAGGCTAATTCAGAGTCTATGGACGCCGAATTGAGACAAGTCGCTAATGGTTTTGACTATAAGGTCCGTTCATTTGACAAGTACGACATCAACGGGTATCGCTTTCGTACCTATGGCAAAGAGCTATCTATGGCCGACCGAAAGTCAACAAATTGTTGTGTATCTACTATCGGCGAAGGAGGTACCGAGTATTACGGGAGAGTTGAAGCAATTTATGAACTTCTGTTCTATGGTGAAAATCCACCGAATGTCGTAGTCTTCAAATGTTATTGGTTTCAGCCGAAGGAGACTAGAAGGACTCATGAACATGTAGGGCTAGTTGAAATCAACCAAAGCACTCATTTAGATGTTCCTGATGTCTATATTATGGCTCAACAGGCGACCCAAGTATTCTATCTACCGTGGGCCTGCCAAACTAATCCAAATCTGAAAGGTTGGGATGTCGTTTATGAAGTGCCGCCACGTGCTAGACTTTCTCCCCCAAAGGAAGAGGATTATGAACCTCACATTAACCCAGACACATATGAAGGAGAATTCTTCCAAGAGACACGTCTTTCAAAAAAGCGTTTCAAGAACCGCTATACTTCACCCCAAAACATTGAAGTAGACAGCGACAATGAATCCGACATCACCCCAGAGGAGGAACAAGAAGAGCCGGAACAAGAAGAGGTTACTGCTGCGGATGACCTGTCAATGCTTGACCGATTACGTCAAGGTGGCCTTGCACATGTTGATGCCAATGAACCCTATGAGCCCGTCATTGATTATAGTGATGATGATGATTATGCATTTATTGATGATACTGATCGAGATTATTAGTAGTGTCAGGTATTACATTTTTTTTATGTTGTACTTGATGATGATACACTTAAGTGATACACATATTATTATTCATGTCGGTCTTTTTTTATGTTGTACTAATTTCGTTTACTGTTTGTCATGGCAGGTGTTGAAAGATGGTGGGCGCTGGTCGGGAGCGTGGTCTGAGGTCTTCCATTCCAGACGCACCTCTCCGCCAAGCGTTGCTGGACAGTATGGCCACACCGCCGGGCCCTTCTTCGTCGACCGCGGTGCCCAGCAGGGGACGAGCTCGAGGTAGGAAGAGAGGAGGTGGGGCACGTGGTCGTGGGAGAGGAGGTAGGGCTACGGCACCTTCCTCGCCGCCACCCCCGGCTGTTTCACCCGAGCACGTGACTGCTAGGGTGGACTCGTCCGAGGAGGAGGCTACACGGACTCCGGTCCACGAGCCTCCGGTCCACGGGTCTTGGGCCCACGAGCCTCGGGTCGACTGGCCTTCGGCCCACGTGACCCCGGAGGAGCACACGTCCGGATGGGGTACCTGGCCGGATCAGCCCGAGGAGCCGAGTGGCCATGCTGATGATGGTGGGGAGCCGACTGATCTTGAGGAGGGGGGCACCGTCTACCAGCGTGGTGCCAGACGGCTCCCGTCCGTGCCGGTGACCCGCGAGCAGAGGTGGTTGATTTTCCCTGATGGGGAGAGGTACGTAAGTGCATTTAATATTTTTATACCTTGTGCATTCACGTTTTTTCAAATAACTAATGCGTTGGCCTTGTCATGCTGCAGGGGTCGGGACCACCATCATAGTGTCCGCCGGCCCAACTCCGTCCTTGGAGTTCTTTGCCGGCAAAACTTCCCGGGGTTTGTCACGTTGCCTGGTGAGGGTCGGCTTCCAGAGCTTGGATTGAGCTGGGAGCACTACGTGGCTGCCCCGGCCCCGCCGGATGAGATTATCGACGGTGTCGTGTGCGACACGAGGGCAGACATGGTGATCAGAAAGTTTTGGGTAATTTCTCCTTTACACATTTAAAAATCTTCAACTAGCTAGTTATTAATTGTACTAATCAATATTGTCTCATTTGATTGCAGACATTCTACAGGTGTGAGGAGGGATACGAGGAGGACGTGGCACATGTTATCGAGAACGTCTGCAAGCGCCTACTCCAGAACTTACGGCACGAGGCTCGGGTGCAGGCTGTTCGAGACTACTACGCCTTGCGTGGTATCAAGAAGACCAAGCCGGCGTGCCGCGATAAGTTCCTGAGTAAGGAGCAGTACATGAAGGTAATTCTTAAGGCCTTCTCTACTTAAGTTCCTTCATTTAGTAATTCTTAGCCGTAGCGCTCAAGTTTCTATTTTCTAACTTAGGCGCCTCCGAGATGGTGTGTGGATCGGATGGATTGTTGGGAGGTGTTGGTCGATGAGTGGTGCTCTCCACAATGGCTAGCCCTCCACAACGAGGCCAAGGACAAACGTGCCCAAATGGAAGGTGTGCCACACCATCAAGGCAGCTCCAACTTATATCAGTTCGGGCGCAACTGGGTATGTGGTTTGCTTCATGATTCATGCAATTCATTCATCATGCTAGCTTGAGCCCTTTAATTACTAATTTTCATTGTTTCTCTCTTTCAGGCACGCTACAATAAGGCGGATAAGGTGCCAGAGGTGTACGACCTGTATGCCATGGCCCACACTGCCTCTTTCAAGAAAGTCAAGGCTTTCTCTCAGTCTAACCTCGATGATGCAAACAACTTCACCAACATCTCCTCCCACAACAAGCTCGTGAGATATAGAGATGAGGGGAAGG